>NC_089789.1:532500-540000 GCF_040412425.1 Macrobrachium rosenbergii | reverse complement strand
ATTCTCTACAGTTCATGAGAGTAGACCTTTTCTGTTCATTTATATAGTTATCAAGTATATAAGAGGCGAGTTGGTATATTAAAGTCAGTGACAACATAGAAGTCGCTTGCAAAAAATGTCAGTAGCATCAATTTCTGGGAAATATACTTGTAGTTTCTTTGATTTGGTTTAATGATCCTCCTCATGCTGTCCTGTATAAGATACCTTCGATAACAGATCCGTGAGAAATAAATGTTAAGTTTAGAAGTTTCCGGGTTACTGATACTGGATTTTTTCTAGATATTAGAGCTTTCAATAAAAGAATGATAGAACAACATATTCGCGATAATATTGCCCTAATTCTAGTACTAATGCAGAAAAATTCTAAGTAAATACGATACCTTCCAAGGGCCATACGAGTGACAGGAGGCGGCACTGTTCCAGGACCAGGTGCTCGAGCTAACAGCCCAACTCATGAGTCATGATGAAGCTAGTCAGTCGTTTGGGGTTGCCCGGTGCTTTCTTGTCGCATCAGAGCGCGTTTAAAGTGTTTATTTAAATTTCATTCCTCTGTGCCGTGTGTTCTGGTGCTGTGCGCTGAGCCTTATATACGGTACTGAAGTGCACAGATATTTAAAAGTGTCGCCCGGGAGAGCGTTAAAAACAGAATTCATTTACGAATCAAAATCCCGGTGGCGTCAGGCAAGGGGACACGATGCCACACAGCAGCAGAAAGTAAGTTCTGTCATTTAAAGGTTTCAAATGACGTTTCTTTAACTCTGCACCATTCTGGATTTCAGTGAGACAAACTAGGGAGGAGGCTAAGTTGAAAATAAAATGGTTCGTGCAGGAATGTTTAAAATAAATATAGGCGCATATTTTACTTATATAGGCCTAATAAAAGACGATAAGCAACAAGTAACATTTAGGAGCCAAGTCAATTTTATTTGAAACCATTATAGTATTAAGTTTGAAATAAAAAGAGTTTGTACAGAATATTTCAAGTAAGTATAGATGTATATTAACTAATATAGTCACAGATCAACAATAAACAATAGATGAGTTGAATTCATAGATGGATTGAAGGTAATTCTGCCGAAACCATCACATTTGGACATGGAAGCGTTCGTTTTCCAAGTTTTAATGTGTCACGTTGGGCTTTCTGACAGATAGTTTATTTACTTGCTCTGTTCTCAATCCTTCCTCCCAAGAGCCATGTTCAGTAAAATATAAACAAGACGGTAAATATCATTACTTGAGTAAATTTGTAATAGATTTGGCGTGAGTTTTTTTACTAATGTTTGGGAGAGTCAGCATATAAACCCCAGTATCAAAATAACAGTATGAAAACTTAAATAATACAGGTGCCATACATTGCAGATAACACCACTAATACCACTCTGCTATGCCATACACACAAAAACACTCAAGTGTATGAGATTAACTTTCATATTTAAGTGGTTTCGTTCCAAGTGTCGAATCTGAGCGAAACGTTTTGACAGTCTACCAGCCTCAGAAGAAACTTAGAGGCTGAATGACAGTTGTTTGAGTCGTTAGATTGGAACTACCGCTTTGCTGAGTCCTGGCCTGGGAAGTACGGTGCAAGTCACGGTGCGTTATGTTAAAACATGATCACGAAATTTATCGGAGATGCAGTATGGTATTTCTGTAATGTGCTATGCGTAATTTTTCAGGTGATAGTGTGCAGTGTGCGTGCATGAATCTGATCTGCACGGTGTTCTGATGATGATTACAGAAATTTTTAAGTGTGATGCAATTACAATCTTTCTGCTAAGTCTAAGAGTATGAAATTTTTAGAGTCTGCGATGTTGTAGCATTTCTACTCTAGTGCGATGCGACATTTTTCAGATGCGATGCGGTGGCTGAATTAATACTGATGCGGTATTTTAGGTACGGTACAGTGCAGTCGAACAATTTCAGGTATGGTAGGCAGGTAGGGTGACCTCAGTTGTTCTACGGTGCGACATTTCGAAGGTACTGGAAAGGTAAATAGACTTCTGGTGCTTTTAACCATTGTTTCTAGTTGCTATCCATCCAGCAATTTTTTCATCGATTGTTCATACCTTATTTGATTAACTATTATTTCTGTTGTAATGGTTGTTTGTTCAGATAAATGGAATTGACGATACTTTCACAGAGCACTTTGCTTTGTCGACAGTTAGCCTTGTGACTTTGTTTTTATATAAGGTTTGATAATCCATTTACCATACCATTGGAATATATATCATTAGGGTGAGTGTTCATGTTTTCCCCATAAACTGAGATTACATATATATATATATATGTATATATATATATATATATATATATATATATATATATATATATATATATATATATATTTATATATATTATATATATATTTATATTTATATTTATATTTATACACACACACATATATATATACATATTTATTCCGATGTAAGTAAAAAATATACATATGTGTATATATCCAGTTCGCTATATCTAGGGAATACCTTACACCCAAGGGGAATTATAATTGATAAGTGCTTCGTCGCCAGTGGGATTTGAACCTCTGCCTAGTTTAAGACACAACAACACACGATGTGGACCTCAGTCAGTGATTTAAAGTCCTGTACATCGTCGTTCCTCAACTAAACAGCATTCGAATCCCGCTGGTAAACGGTCTCTTTCAAGCTTCATTTCTAATTTATATTTATTTTGAGGTAACATAGCCAAACATCAATGTGGACTCTAGGTTGATATTGATACATGAATCGATAAATGGATCACAGATTCATCAGTTCTGATGTTTGATAGCATTCATAATTTTAAATCAATGTTCAGCAATTGCTCTTTTTATTGTAGTTTCTGGTTCTAAGTGAAACCTTCCTTGAGTGGCTATTCACGTAATAGTATATACATCTTTCCTGCAATGTACTACTTTATATAATACATTCATTGAGGGCAGCTTTTTGAGGGTGTCTTCAGCATCATTGAAATTCCTGTCTCAAAAAAGCGACTCGATGTAATGAACGTGTGCACGATATCTAAAGCCAGTGTATTGTATATATATATTACAAGAAAGGTATACATACAATGGATATGAATAACACCTCATATTCCACTGAAGGAACTTCCGGAATGAACAAAACAAAAGATTCCTGAATGCGACCTCCGAATCAGAAGATAGAACTTCCCCAGGTTGGAGGTCTGTCCTCTGTGTCAGTAGGAAGTCCAAGGTACAACTTCCTGAGTCAGTAGGAAGTCAGAGGGTAGAACTTTCCTGAGTCAATGAGGAGTCAAAGGTAGAACTTCCCTGGGTCAGTAGGAAGTCAGGTAGAGACACCACAGGTCGGTTGGAAGTCAGTACAGCTTCCCAGAGTCTGTTGGAAGCCAGAAGGTACAACTTTCACCAGGTCAGAAGGTACAGCTTCCCTTAGTCAGTAGGAAGTCAAAGTGTTTTAACATAGGTCAGTGGGAAGTCTGAGGCAGATATTCGGACAAAACTTCCTGAGTCAGTAGGAAGTCTGAAGGTGAACATTCTGACCAGAACTCCCCTGGAGTCAGTAGGAGTCAGGAAGGGACGACTTTTAGCTTTCATGGGAGCATTCGAGCCAGGAACTCCCTGAGTCAGTAGGAAGTCAGAGGTACAGCTTTTAACTTTCCCAAGTCAGTGGAGTAGAGGCAGAATATTCGGACAAAACTTCCCTGAGTCAGTAGGAAATCTGAAGGTAGAACATTCTGACAGAACTCCCCTGAGTCAGTAGGAAGTCAGAAGGTACAACTTTTAACTTTCCCGAGTCAGTAGGAAGTCTGAAGGTAGAACGTTCTGTGTAGAGACTCCTGAGTCAGTAGGAGTCAGAAGGTGCAACTTTAACTTTCAGGTCAGTAGGAAGTCTGAAGGCAGAATATTCGGATAATTCCTGAGTCACTAAAGTGAGAAGGTAGAACATTCTGACAGAACTCCCTGAGTCAGTAGAGTCAGAGAATTATGACTTTTGGCTTTCCGAGTCAGTGGGAAGTCTGAGAGGTAGAACGTTCTGACCAAAGACTTCCCTGAGTCAATGGGAAGTCAGAGGTACAACTTTGGCACCGAGTCAGTGGAGTCTGAAGGTAGGTATTCTGACAGAACCCTGATTCAATGGGAAGTCAGAAGATAAAACTTTTAACCCCAGTCAGTAGGAAGTCTGAAGGTAGAACGTGTGGGAACTTCCGCAAGGTCGGTAGGTGAAAGTACAACCATGAGTCTGGTAGGACGTCCAGAATTACAACCTACAGTCAGTGGAAGTCAGAAAATTTCTTCCTGAGTTGAAAGCCTGATCGAAAGAACTGGCCGAAAAGAGTGGAAAGACGACACATTGAAAATTTCAGTGAATTCACTTGACTGACTGGTTATACGAATTATTTAAATGAGGAAAACCATTTATATCATGTTTTATGACTAGACAAACTATCAAACAGCCAGGTTTTCTGACAAGTTGGAATATTTCTATTTTAAGTGAAACTAAGATCACTTCATATACACCAAAGTGTGTGAAATAGATTGCCTACAAGTTGATGACTGCTCACCACTTCAGCTTTGCAAGTCTTCAATCTCTCCTCATTTTCAACCATGAAATTAATTTCCTACAACTGACAGAGTCCGCTCCCAGTGTAATTATTGTCAAAGGGTGAAACGCATTCCTGAAACATCTGCTCTCCTTTGCAGCCTCCTAATTCCTATTTCCTCTCGCCCTTCAGAGGGACCTGACACAATTTCATCTTGTCTGCAAGTTTTTTTATGTTTTTATTTCATACTATTTCAAGACTTCTATATGTGTATATTCTATTCATCAGAAAGGATATTCCCAGTTAAGTACCATATTTAGGAAAAATAAATTTTGCCTCGAGGTTTTTGGCTTCCTTTGTTTGTTTTGGGTAACTGCTTTTGGGGGAACACTGGGCGAAGCTCTGTTTCTTCTGCTGTCAGGGATTTTCATTCACTCGAGTTGATTAGAAGTGAAGAGTTACTTGTAACTTGATAGTAATATTCAGTGGGTGATATTGGATGGGTGTTTACTGAAGTCTTATTTGGAAAAGATGTTTGTATCAGCTCCTGAAACAGCCTGGGGTAAAATGAGATATATATAAAGTACTAAGAGCTGTCGCTTTGTTGAAATTGTTGACACTCAATTTAGTATCGACTGATGGAGTCTCTCCACCACCTCTCTCCTTGTTACCAATTTTGTCTCGTTCATTTTACCTAATATTGACGAAGGACCCTCTGTTCCGGTGACATGGCACTCAAAAAGCCTTCTATGATAAGATAAATGGATGCAGTCATTCTATTTTCTGGCATTCCCACTGGCTAAAATATTCCTAGAGAGGTTTCAGATATATATAGTTGGAGCTAAATCTGTAAGTGTTGTATAAGACGCCCAGCCATTATAATATATCTATATGTGTTCCCTTTAACGCTTAAAATAACTGTTTTGTGTATAGAATCGAGACAAAATCGATCTTAATCAAGTTGGGTATCTAGAACAAAAATTATATGAACCCGCTGTGCTGACCAGTCGTGGTTTAATGATAGAGACAAGATTATATAAAAAAATAAGATAGGCAATTTTACAGCATGGGCAAAGCACAATAAATAATACACACAATGTATATATATATATATATATACCATAACATATATATATATATATATATATATATATACTCTCATCCTAGGAAGGACCTCTGAAGAGTTGGCCAGACGAAATTTCAGAATAGTTTAAAACGATATTTCCTAAACACCTGAAACCAGCGTGAGAAGAAATGGGAAGGATGTGCAAGTATCGCCTGCTGTCGATCAGATGTCGATTGGGAAGTTATCGTGACTGCGGAAGAAGCAGCCAATTTCATCCTTGGCTCCAGATTATTCGTTTTTCCTTTTTTTATACGCAATTGCAGGTCGTAATTCTGGTTAATCTTCTATCATGTGAAATTTCTCTCTCTCTCTCTCTCTCTCTCTCTCTCTCTCTCTCTCTCTCTCTCTCTCTCTCTCTCTCTCTCTCTCTCAAGTGTCTGTCTTTAACTAGAAAACCTCGATAACAAACATGGAGAGATAGTGAAGATATGAGATCAGACTGAGTTCATGAAGTTGAGGCATATGCAATGAATGGATCAAACAATACAGGTGTTCAAAAGAAGGATATCGTGTGTAGATATTTGCAGGCCGAGGGTTCATGTTGTCAGAAGTTGAGCGTCATGTTATTTACGCTAAGAAGTGCTGTGTTGTCACACCAAGAATTGCCAAGGTGTCAGGCCAAAAACAGGATTATGTTGTCTGGCCAAAAAATTATATCATTTACCCAGGCAGACAGGCCATGCTGTCACAAGTCCTGAAATGTTGTCGCACCGAAGTATCTTCTTATCAGCAACATGTGTGATGCTATTACAACAAGAATTGTTGTGATGTCACACCAGTGTCGCATCTTGTCAGACCATGACATAGTGTTACCTCTACCAATCGCGATGATATGTTATCACGCAAGAAGTTTCCATGTTGTCAGACTGTAGAGGCCACGTTGACACACTAAATTGTCATGTTGTCAAGCTATGGCGTGTCGTGTCATGGGTGTCTGCTTTCTGTGTCATGTCTCATAGTCCGTGTTGTCATCAAATATCTTTATCAGACCATGAAGTATCATGTTATCACAGTAAGATTGTGTTGTCACACTAAAAAGTAACATGTTTCCAGCCTATGAAATATCATTTGTTACTAAGGAGGTTCTTGTTATTAAACCAAAAAATATGTTGTCAGCTTGTGAAATGTCGTGTTGTCACACTAAGAAGGCCCATGTTATCACACTAAAAAGGACTATGTTGTCAGTCAAAGAAGTATGTCACACTAAGGAGGCCAATGTTGTCACACCAAAAAGGATTATGTTGTCAGTCTAAGAAATATCATGTCACACTAAGGAGGCTCTTGTTGCAAACCAAACAGTTATTATGTCGTCAGCCTATAAAGTGTCATGTCACTATGAAGGCCCATTTTATTACACGAAAAATTAGTATGTTGTTAGCCTACAAAGTGGTATGTTGTCACACTAACAAGGCCCATGTGGTCACACCAAAAGGCAATAGTTTTCAGCCTATGAGTGTCATATTGTCACACTAAGGCAGCCCGTAATTCAAACCAAAAGGCAATATGTTGTCATTTAAGTGTCTTGTTGTCATTAAGAAGCCATATGTTATGCACTAAAGGTATCATGTCAGTCCATGGAAGTCATGTTGTACAGTATAGAAAGCCCTGTTGTCACCAAAACTATCATGTTGTTAGCCTAAGAAATATCCTTGTCGCACTCACGAAGGTCAATTGTCACACCAGTATCATGTTATCTACCGAGTTTCATGTTGTGTCACACTATGAGGCCCGTATTTGTCAGTCCGCGAAGTTTAATATTACATTATGAAGGCTGGTGTTGTCATACCAAAGAGTATCATGTTGTCAGGCCATGAACTGTCATGTTATCACCCTATCAAGGTCCAACTTTTCACCCCAAAAAG
>NC_089789.1:462500-527500 GCF_040412425.1 Macrobrachium rosenbergii | reverse complement strand
AAAGAAGAAGAAGAAGAAAGAAGGAAAGAGAGAAGAAAATCTGGAGATTACGTTTGGTGGTATTCAGTTAACTGACATATCAAAGGTCTAAGCCATAGGCATTTCTTATGAGTTGACATGAATAAATAACGTGAATAAAATTTTTATCAATCACATTCCCTTACCTTCTGATGCTGCTGAGCTTCTCATTCCGCTTCTTCGTCTTCAGTGCCCTTGGGAACGCCATCATCTGAATGCCTGAAGTTACTATAGTTGGCCTGCCCCTCAACTGCATATCGCTGCTGTAAACTCAAGTGCAGCTGGTATCCAGAGGTGGCGAAGTCGCAGTTTTATGGTTACTATCCAGGTGCTTATAAAGTACATGAGCTGGTTCTTCTTGATGTTCACCAATACGACCAGGAACACCTTCACAAAGCCATGGTGCCACGGGCTCAATATCTCATCCTCAATCAGGTTCTATGAGTATTCAGTCAAATCAAACAGTGTGCCTGGGGACCAGGGTGTCAAACCCCTTCTTACTGTCACACGCTGGCCGTATTGGCGGTTCAATTACTGTCAAGGTCGCCTCGTCTCCCAAAGGACTCTCCTTCAGTCCCTGTGCTTCTCTTTGATCATTAGGACATTGAAACTTTCTCTAAGGATTCTCTTTTGTCCTACACTTTCTTCTTTGAGCGTAGGACGTTGCATCAGTGCTATCTAAGGATGACCTCAGCCATTCTACACTTCTTCGTTGATGGTAAGACAGGCTTTCGACAGTCAAAACTCTGAAACCAAACAATCAACCCCTCAGAGGATTTAGGTTCTGTCTCTTCATTTCTGGTTCAAACGGCCTTGGTTGCAGTTTGCAGTCGCATCTTGCAATGGCATTTAGTTTTGTGTTTATCCATCTGCGTCTTCATGGTCCCTGGTGCAGGGACATAAAGCCCCTTGCCCCTCGCCTGGGCAATTGAAGGCGGAACACTGTCGCCCTGAAGCACCATTGATTTTCCCAATTTCTCTAACTTTCTGTCAGTCTTGGCAGATTGATGACTGAGCCCTACAAGCACAACTCGTACACTACTTCTGGGTAGGGTCTCATCAGGAGAGAGAGAGAGAGAGAGAGAGAGAGAGAGAGAGAGAGAGAGAGAGAGAGAGAGGCTCCCGAGTGTGCATGCAACTTGAAGGGAACAACACGAAAGGTGATTCGTTTTCGGCAGCACTTCACGCTGACCTCCGGACACGAGCTCACGAGTGCTGAAAGGGTGGGGCAGGGCCTGAGAAAGACTCGTTCTGAGGGTGTAAAGTGGCAAGATATAAGGCCTTGCGCAATGTGCCTTCAATTTGATGAAATATTATAACAATAATAGAAAATTGGTTGAATAATCACCCCAACAACCTTTTGATTGTAATAAAACGTTATCAAGCATTTTTGCAGTTTTATTTCAAATTCGTAATATTTTAGACGCGATCGATTTGACATAAATATTCCTTTGTTGTTTAATAAGTCCTTTTAAGGCTGATTCCAGAAGGTGATACTATGCCATTTCAGTATTTGCTGCGATGCCCGGTCATACCTGTATTTTTCCAGATCCTTTGGACCGTTCTCTTGTTTCTGACCTGCTGCCCACTCCCTCCTCTGTCATCTGTCATTTTAGGTATTACAGTAGTAGTAGATATGACGGCTGTATGCATACACCTCCATACACAATGCGATAATGGATTAAGAAGCACCTTGAGTTTTGAGCAGCATACACTTTCATATAAACTACAGAAAACATTTGCTTAAAATAGGTTTATGATCTGAAACTTCTCAACGTACCAGCCATCAAGATACTCATGTACGCATATTTATTCATACAAGTACAGTAATAAGGTTCAGAATTTGTTGAATTAAAACCCTGAGTACGAATATTTAATTATCAGGAAATTTTGCTATATAAACGTCGCTAAAATTTAAACCTTCAATCTCAGTCAATCTCAGTACTAGTGATTAATAGTTTTCAAACTCACAGCTTCAGAGGACGACCGACTGATTCATTTGTACGAGCATATAACTGCCGGTACAGTGTTTATGGTCGTCCACAATAAAGACCCCAGTTAAAAACCAGTTACTGGTGTCATCTTAAGAGAAATTAATTCATGAACATTATTCATAAATACACAATTATTATATATCTAATCCCATAATCAGTGATATAGTCAACTGATTACTATTTATTTTACACATAACGACAAAACAAGACAGATGGCTGAATTTTGCTCTGCATTTTTCTGGAAATAGGGAAATGATTAGTATTAAACTAGACTCTCTCTCTCTCTCTCTCTCTCTCTCTCTCTCTCTCTCTCTCTCTCTCTCTTTCTCCAGGTGTGACAGAAGCTGTAGTGCTTCTCAACCTTGCGCACGAGCGTCGTTTTGGAAATCAAAGTTGGTTCTGGGACGCGGCATGAAGGAATATGTTCGTCTTGCTCAGTTAAGTTGTCTGTAGTTTTACTGGACCACTGAGCTGATTAACAGCTCAAATTTGGCGAAGGATAGACTTGGTAACGTGGCTAGAACCAATTGGTTATAGCAACGGGACCTACAACTTATTGTAAGGAATCGAACCATGGCGAAATGATTTATCACAGAAATGATTCCTCTAGCTCTTCATTAGCCGGCCGGAGGTCAAACTCCGGGCCTAGCGAATATAAGGCCGCTCTACCGACTCGCCTAAGGGAAGGCAATGTATCCGAGAGGTCAGGCGGGGATTGTGTGTATTGTGTGTATGTGTGTGTGTATATTTGCATTCCTGTTTGGTTATGATAGTGATATTATAATTATCATTATTATAATAGTAGTAATTTTTTATGTTTATGTAATTAATATTGTGTTATTAATAGTGTATATATGAGAAACACTATATATATATATATATATATATATATATATATATATATATATATATATACTGTATATATATATATATATATATATATATATATATATATATATATATATATATATATATATATATATATGTATGTGTATATATATAGTATATGTATATATATATATATATATATATATATATATATATATATATATATATATATATATACAGTATATATATATATCTTCTTACCTCTTGAATTTGTCATATTTATCCTTTTACTATTTTTATTTTCAATCTGTACTATGAGTCTGTTCTCAGAGAGAGAGGTGGCAGGAATAAGAGAGTGGTGGGTGGGAATAAAGAGAAGTGGTGGGTGGGAATAAGAATTAGGAGTAGGAGAGAGAGAGAGAGGATTCAGAATGGAGTGAGAGAGAGTTGGGAATATTAGGATTCAGAGATGGGTGAGGAGTGGAGTTGGGAATAGAGAGAGAGGTAGGAATAAGAGTGAGAGAGAGTGGGTGAGGTAGGAATGAAGAGATAGTGAGAAAGAGAAGAGGTGGGGATAAAGGAGTTGGGAATAAATTCAGAATGGATGAAGTGGATGGAATCAGAGTGGAATAAGAGAGTGAGGGAGAGTGGGTGAGGTAGGAATGAAGATGGTGAGAAAGAGAGAGAGATTGGGGATAGGAGTTAGAGGGTGGGAATAAAGAGTTAGGGTGGGTGGTAGGAAGGAGAGAGAGAGAGGGTGGGAATAAAGAGAGAAGTTCAGAATGGAGTGGGGAGGTGGAATGAGAGTTGGGAATGAGAGAGAGAGATAGGAAAAAGTATATCTTCGTTTAACCAGACCACTGAGTTGATTAACAGCTCTCCTAGAAGACTGGCCGAAGGATTGAACTTATTTTACGTGACAGGAGCCAGTTGGTTGCCATGTAGCAGGATCTAACATTATGGTCGAACCACGTATGGCGAGAAAATGAATTTGCTGTCGCAGAAATAAATTCCCTCTGTCTTCATCGGCCAGCCAGAAATTGAACTCCAGCCCATCAGTGACAGAGAGAGAGATAGGATTAAGAGAGAGAGAGAGAGAAATAAGGACTATTTTTATTGTCTTTTATTCAAAATAAAATAATTTTAATAGTGATTTTTAACTTGAAACACTCTTAGGTGTGGCTTCATCCTACATTGATAGTGTGATAACATGCACTCCTGTGGTCTGACAACAGGAAACTTCTTGGTGTGACAACATGACACTTTGTGGATCACAGCGGCAGGAAACTTCTTGGGTTTGACAACATGGGGCTGTGGTCTGTATTAGGAAACTTCTTGGTTTGACAACGCATAGGACACATGGTCTGACAACCTTAGGAAACTTCTTGGTGTGACAGCATGACACTTTGTGGTCTAGCAACCTTGAAACTTCTTGGTGTGACAACATCGACATTGATAGTGTGACAGCATGCCCATAGTGGTCGGACAGCAGGAAACTTCTTGGTGTGACAGCGTCGACGATGGTGATGTGACAACATGACACTTTGTGGTCTGACAACGGGGAACTTCTTGGTATGGCAACACCATCGACACATTGATAGTGTGACAGCATGCCACTTTGTGGTCAGACAACAGGAAACTTCTGGTGCTTGACGGCATCGACGTTGATAGTGTGACAACATGACACTTTGTGGTCTGACAACATGAAACTCCTTGGTGTGACAACATCATTGATAGTGTGACAACATGCCCGCTCTGTTGTCAGACGAACAGGGAGGAAGCTTCTTTGGTGTGACAACATCGACATTGATAGATTAACAACAGCATCCCACTTTGTGTCTGACGGCGAGAAACTCTTGGTCGTGACAACAGTGGCATTGATAGTCTGTAATATGACAGCATTGTTCACGACAACGAAACTTCTTGGCGTGACAACATCGTACATTGATGAGTATGACAACAAGCCGCTTTGTGTGACAACCCAGGGAAACTTCTTGGTGGTAGCATCGACGTGATAGTGTGACAACATGACACTTCAATGGTCCTGACAACAGGGAAACTTCTTGGTGGCAACAACATTCCAGCCTTCCCGATAGTGTGACAGCATGCCCACTTTGTGGTCTGACAGGAGAAAATTCTTGGTGTAAACGGCATGATTGTTGATGGTGTGACAATATGACACTTTGCGGTCTGACAGCAGGAAACTCCGCAGTGTGACAACATGGGCCTTGATAGTGTGACAACGGCCTGCACGCTGCAGTCTGACAACAGGGCGCTCAGCGTGATAACATGGGCCTTGATAGCCTGACAACATGACACTTTGTGGTCTGACAACAGGAAACTTCTTGGTGTGACAACATGGTCATTGATAGTCTGACATGACACTTTGTGGTCTGACAACAGGAAACTTCTTAGTGTGACAACATGGGCCTTGAGAGTGTGACAGCACTTTGTGGCCTGACAACGGAAACTTCTTATTTGTGACAACGCAGGTATGATAGTCTGACAACATACCACTTTGTGGTCTGGCGACAGAAACTTCTTAGATGTAACCGCGTGTTAGGCCTTGGTAATTGACAACGTATACCACTTTGTGGTCTGACAACAGGAGACTTCTTGGTGTGACCATGGGACTTGTTGGTCACAACCTGACGCGCTGGTCTGACACCTAGAGCTGCCAGCGGTGAGTCTGACAACAATACCCGGTGTAACCTGACAACATGAAACTTCTTTGGTGTAGCCACCTGGGTGTGATGATCTAGCAACATGACGCGCATTGCGTGACAACGTGAAACTTCTTGGTGTCAGCATGGACTTTGATAGTCTGACAACGCGGACTGTGATGGCCTGACAACGCGGCGCACGGTCCCGACAGCAGGAAACTTCTTAGTGTGGCAACGTTGGCCCTTGATAATCTGACAACATGATACTTTGTGGTCTGACAACATGAAACTTCTTGGTATGATAACATGGTCCTTGATAGTCTGACAACATGACACTTTGTGACTATGAACTTCTTGGTGTGACAACATGGGTCTTGATAGTATGACATGACACTTTGTGGTCTGACAACGAAACTTCTTGGTGTAGCAAGCATAGGCCTTGATAAGTGTGACGGCAGCGAAATTTTGTGGTCTGACGACGTGAAACTGCGGTGTGACAACATCGACGTGATAGTCTGACATGACACTTTGTGTGAAAATATGACGTCAAACGTCGCAGGTGTGAGCAGCATGTGCCTTGATAGTCCTGACAATGACGTTTTGTGGTCTGACACCATGAGCTTCTGCTTGAGTAGTGACAACCAATGGCCTTGATAGTCTCACAACGCTGACACTGGTCTGACATGAAACTTGCCTTATTGATCTGACAACACTGACTCTGTTACCTTAATGCTGAAATGGGTCCTGTTGGTCTAGTAACATGGCACTAATAGTCTGACAACATGAAACTCTTGAGTGACAACGCAGGTCATGATGGTCTGTAACATGACAATTTGTGGTCTAACATGAAACTTCTTGTTGTAACGCCCAGGCCTGAATGATCGGCAACGCTGACTTTGTTGCGAATCAGCTTCTTGGTGTGACAACACCGGCCGCGATGGTATGGCATCATTGACAATGTGGTCTGGCAGCAGAAACTAATTGGTGTGACAACGTGGGTATGATGGTCTGACAACATGACGCTGGTCTGACAGCATAGAGCTTCTTAGTGACAACATCGGCTTTGTTAGTCTGACAACGCGATACTTTGTTCTGGCAGCACGAAACTTATTAAGCTTGACAACGCATAGGCTTTGTTATCTGATGACGCGGCGCTTTGTTGTCTGACAACGCTGAAACTTCTTAGTGTAGCAACATTCGTAGATATCTTGGGATCAGCCCAGTTTTCCTCTTTCCTTCTCTGTCTGTCTCTCATTCCTTTTCCAGCCCAACAACATCTCTCTCTCTCTCTCTCTCTCTCTCTCTCTCTCTCTCTCTCTCTCTCTCTCTCTCATTATCAGTTCAGTGTTATTTTCAGTTATAAAGAATAGCTCAACAGAAACTAGGTGTAGTAGATGAAAAGGAACAGATCATTCACAAAAAGTCTATAAATATATGTCTCGTTCCAGCCAACCTATTGGAAATGATAGAAAGCAGTTGCAAAGATAAATAAATAAATTAATTAATTAATTAATTAGTTAATTAATTAATTGATTTAATTATTATATTAGTTCTGAAATAGTTTGTTCTGATGATGTATTTTCACTTTGTAGAGTCTACCATCTGGTAGACTTACAAGTGTCCCCATCACTATAATTCTAATCTGTTCAAACTAATATAACCTAGTGATTAATTAATTAATTAATAATTAATTAATTAATTAATTTATTTATTTATCTTTACCAACTACTATCATTAGTTAACACAGAGCTGGACTCTGTTAGTAGACTTTTGTGGATAATTCGTTCTTTCATTCATTTCACACCCATTCTGTTGAACATTCCTTATGATACTGATGTGAAACTAAACACTATTGATATTGAAGAGAGAGAGAGAGTTTAGTATTTGTTGGGCTGGAAAGTGAATGAGAGGCAGACGGAGAGAGGAAAGGTAAATCCGTGGAGTCTCAAATAGATCTCAAGATATCTACTGAAAGTATATGTATGTATATATATATATATATATATATATATATATATATATATATATATATATATATATATATATTATATATATATATTCATTATATTATATATATATATATATATATATATATATATATATATATATATATATATATATATATATATATATATATGTATATATATATATATATATATAAATATATATATATATATATATATATATATATATACTATGTATATATATATATATATATATATATATATATATATTATATAGCTATATATATATATATATATATATATATATATATATATATATATATATATATATATATATATATATATATATATATATGCAATGAGCATGTGTATATTTCAGTTATACAATATTATTAGTTATTTTGAGGTTTATTAGTTTACTCTTTTCTTCTGTTTGTCTATCTCATTCCTCTTTCCCAGCCCATGCATCCCCTCTCTCTCTCTCTCTCTCTCTCTCTCTCTCTCTCTCTCTCTCTCTCTCTCTCTCTCTCTCTCTCTCTCTCTCTCTCTCTTCATATATTATCAGAACAATAATTATTTTTCCGGACACCCACGTAAGGAACGGCTCAACAGAAATTAGGTGCGAAAATGAGTGCAAAGGAGTGGAATGATTAACGTAATTATCGATGCAAACACAGGTAATATCATGCAAAATGGTTAGGTCTGCGCTTTTTTTAATATCAAATCATAAATCCCAGGAACTTGCGTGCATAGATCTTTTGCACTTTTTGTTAAAGTTGCAGAGTCTGAAGTCGTGGGCTGTTAATAGCCGGCAGGGCCGTCTAGTGACGGAGGTGCTGAAGTTTCATTTGAGTTTAGTCAAGTACCTAATTTGATCGTGGTGTATCTTAGCGGGACATCAGAAGTTAGCACCTGTTAAAAGATTCCCTCAAAAATTTTGATTTAAAAGTTGATGAAAAACATATTATATATATATATATATATATATATATATATATATATATATATATATATATATATATATATATATTACGAACGCCCATTCAGTGACTGTCTGTGAATGATTGCAAATGACAGATTTATCTTTATCATAAACCTTCTCCATACCATATTAAGTTGCAGTTGTTCTCATTTGCTTGAAGGTTAACCAAGAAACATGAGGAGTCTGTTGGCACCCAAACTCCTTGTTTTAACTTACCTTGAGCTCTGAAAGGCTGAAAGGGCCCCAGTGCTCGGCTTCATAGCCTAATTTCATAGACCAGATCTGGCAGATCCTTCTCTCCTGCTGCCAAGTTCAGAGGGGATCTTTAAATGACTGAGATAACCGGTTTAGCCTAACTCCAAGATGAACATTTTTATCTACTTATTTGTTTTATTTGTTAATTTTATTTTCTATTTAATGGGTGGGATCTTCTTTCTGTATTTTCTGTCTGTATATAATTGCTTCTTGCTAATGATCTATATTCTTTGTAAGCAGTTTCAAGTCATTAGCCCCTTTTAGCAAACTTCTTGTATATGAATAGGGTTCATCTTCTGTGTAATGAAATAATGTGCCTGAATTCCCGTGACTAGTAACTCCACACATTTACAGATGACAGACGCCTTAAATGAATCTCTCTCCAAAAACAAAAAAGGTGCATTAAATTTAACTGGTACCTGGACATCAAAATGTTTGACTCTTCAAAGAGAAGCGGAGTCACAGAAATGCCCTAACTCCACTACTGCTCCCAACTTTCGTTTGGTGTCGGATTTCATGTGGAGAGTTTGCCATTTGCGTGTCGAGATGTCTCACTGCTTTCTCTCTTATAATGGGGATAGAGGAAGAGGAACTCTAGGAGATGATGTGTCTATATTATTTTACATGCATTGTTTACTGATTTTTAATTTTTGATTATTTATTTATTCGTGTCTTTGTATATTTCCAGCATTATCTTCTCTCCAGTCCCTTTGTCTTGACCAATTCAGGGTCTAATTAAATAGTCCATATTGTCCCTTTCCAGTGAATTATTAAATTTGTCAAAGGAATAAATAATTATGCTTAAAATTATTTGATTAAATTTAATTATATATATTCTATATTAATATACTGTATATATTATATATATATATATATATATATATATATATATATATATATATATATATATATATATATATATATATATATATATATATATATATATTATAGACTATTTAATTAGACCTGAATTGGTCAGAGACAAGGCGACTGAAAGAAGATGTGCTGGAAATATACGAAGATAGTCAAATAAATAATTAAGGATGAAACAATAAACAAATCTTTGCAAAATAATTTAGAGGGTATCATCTCCCAGGTTCTCATGCTCCCTTCCCCCATTGCGAGAAAGCAACGGACATCTCACTCTGAACTCAGACTCTCTTGATTTTTATTTATGTGGTTTCGTTGGTGAAATATATTGTAGTTCACCATGAATATTCTGTGATTTTTTATATGTTAAGTAATTTCAATTTTATTTTTAATGCATAATAATAATTTTAATATATTCATATATATATATTATATATATATATATATATATATATATATATATATATATATATATATATAAATAATACTCTCTATATATTATATATATATATATAATATATATATATATAATATTTATATATATATATATATATATATATATATATATATATATATATATATATAATATATATATGAATGTATTAAGGTACGCTGTACATAAAATAAAGTGAAATTATAACATATAAAAAAAATCACAGAATGTGCATTGAACAACAATACTATAACAGCTTCCACATAAATAAAATCACTTGAAGAAGTCTGAAGTCAGAGGAAGATGTCTCCTTTCTTTCTCTCTGCAATGGGAGACAGGAGGGAGACTCTGGGGATGATGTCTTGGTGTTTTGCAAGCATTATTTACTGCTTTTCAATTTTTAATTATTTATTTATTCATTTCTTTGTACTCTTCAAGCATTATCCTCTCTCCAGTCGCTTTGTCTTACAATAATTCAGGGTCTAATTAAAATAATCTATAATATATATATATATATATATATATATATATATATATATATATATATATATATATATATATATATATATATATATATATATATAATATATACAATTATATACACAGTGTAATATATATAATTAAATTTAATCAAATAATTTAGGTAATTATTGTGTAATTTAGCCAATTACATTCAGACAATGAACTATTTAGTCAGACCTGAATTGAACGCTGTTTTGGAAGAAAGGCGCTGCTAGTACTCACAAAGACACGAATAAATAAATAATCAAAAATTAAAATCGATGAAGCAATGCGTAACAAATAATATAGACACATCATCTCCCGGGAGTTCTTATCTCCCCATTGCAGAGAGGAAAACGGCGGACGCACAATGGCGCAAACTCCGCGTCGACCAAACGAAGTTGGTTCAGTGTGATTGAGGCATTTCTGTTGACCCTTTGCTGAGAATCAGGCGGTACGATGTCGAGCCGCAGGTAAATTTAATGCGGCTCTTTGTTTTGAAGACCATTTAAATGCGTCTGTCAGGAGAGATACTGGTCACCGAATTCGACAATATTATTTTATTACACAGAAGATGACCTATTCATATACAGAAACCTAATGACTTAAGTCAAGCTTACAAAATATAAAAATCGTGTAAATAACAGAAATGGCATGCAGAAAGCGAATCTCACTCATTAAAGGAAAAAATAAATTAACAAATAAACAAGTAAACAATGAAAATGTTCGTTCGAAAAACGACTCAGATTGTTCGTCATGGAAAATTCATCTGAACTAATGTGAAGGATGTTGTTGAATATGATGCTATGAAACCAAACTGTAACGAGCACTGAACCTTTCAACCTTTCAAACTCAGAGTAAGACAAGGTTTAGTATGGCTGGGCTCCTGTAGTTAACCTTCAAGCAAATGAGAACAACTACAACTTAATATTGTGGAGAAAGATTTATGACAAAGATAAATCTGTCATTTACAATCATTCAAATAGACAGTCACCTAAATAGACGTTCATAATATATATATATATATATATATATATATGTATATATATATATATATATATATATATATATATAATATGTTTTTTCATCAACTTTTAAATCGTAAGTTAACGAGTGCAGCTTCTGATGTCCCGCTAGACCCGCGATCAAGTGGGCGCGACAAATAAGCCGGAAGCTGCAAGAATGCGTCGCTAACAACCCTGCCGACCATTAACAGCCACGACTTCGAACTGCGGCAAAAAGTGCGAATCTATGACGCGAAGTTCTGGGATTACTGATTGTTAAAAAGGGCAGATCTTCATTTTATGATGTACCTGTGTTTGCATCGATAATTACGTCAATGAGCTACTTCTTTTCATTCATTTCTTGCTATTCTGTTGAGCCATTCACCCATGAATGTCGGAAAAAACATTATTATTCTGATAATATGATTAGGATATTTGTTATTGGAAAGAATGAGATAGACAAACAGAAGAAAGAGTAAATCCAATAAACCTCAAATAACTACTGAGGTTACTTAACTGAGAAATATACATACATACCATGTATATATATATATATATATATATATATATATATATATATATATATATATATATATATATATATATATATATAACCTATATAATATATATATATATATATATATATATATATATATATATATATATATATATATATATATATATATTTATATATATATATATATATATATATATATATATATATATATATATATATATATATATATATATATATATATATATATATATATATATGAAAATATAATATAATATATATATATAATATATATATATATATATATATATATATATATATATATATATATATATATTCTCTCTGTCTATACCTTCAGTAGATATCTTGGGAATCTATTGAATCTGTTGATTTTACTCTTTCCTTCTCTGTCTGTCTCTCATTCCTTTTCCCAGCCCCAACAACATCTTCTCTCTCTCCTCCTCTCTCTCTCTCTCTCTCTCTCTCTCTCTCTCTCTCTCTCTCTCATTATCAGTTCAGTGTTTGTTTTCACGGACACGCACGCAAGGAATGGCTCAACAGAAACTGGGTGTGAAAATGAATGAAAAGGAACGGAATCATTCACAAAAAAGTCTACTAAATATGTCTCTTGTTCCAGCCAACCTAACCAAATGATAAGCAGTTGCAAAGATAAATAAATAAATTAATTAATTAATTAATTAGTTAATTAATTAATTAATCAATTATTATATTAGTTCCTGACAGATTTGGCACAGTGATGTATTTTCACTTTGTAAGTCTGCCAGATGGTGTTTTACAGAAGTAATACATCCATATTCTAAATCTGTTTAAGACAATGTAATAATTGATTAATTAATTAATTAACACAATTGATGGTAATTAATTTATTTATTTATCTTTACGCTGCTCCTCATTTAGTTGGGTGTGGAACAGTTTATGTTTAATGAACTTTTTATGGATCGATTCCTTTCGTGCATTTTCGCCCGGTCTGTTGGTGTTCGCCGTGCGTGTCCGTGAAACAAACACTGGCTGATAATGAAGAGAGAGAGAGAGAGGTTATGTTGTTGGGCTGAAAGTGAATGAGAGACAGACAGAAGGAAAGTAAAATCAAATAGATCACAGATATCTACTGAATGTTGCTACACTAAGGATTTCATGTTTGTCGAACAACAAAGCGTCGTATCATCAGTAAACAAAGCCTATGTTGTCAAGCTAAGTTTCGTGCTGTCAGAACACAAAGTATCGCTTGTCAGACTAACCAGCCGATGTTTCACTAAGAAGTTTCATGTTGTCAGACCAGTGTCATGTTGTCAGACTATCAAGGCCCACGTTGTCACACCAATTAGTTTTCTGCTGCCAGACCACATTGTCACGATGCCATACTATCATGGCCGGTGTTGTCACACTAAGAAGCTTTATTTGGTAACAAAGTGTCATGTTGTCAGATTATCTAGGCCCATGTTGTTACACTAAGAAGTTTCATGTTGTCAGACCACAAATTGTCATGTTGCCAGACTATCAAGACCCATGTTGTCACTGAAGTTTCATGTTGTCAGACCACAAAGTGCCATGTTATCAGACCAGCAGGACCCATTTTCATGTTGTAAGGTAACGAGGTATGTTGTCAGACTAACAAGGCAGGATTTCATGTCAGACCAGTGTCATGTTGTGGATATCAAGACATTTGTTGTCACACCAAAGTTTCATGGTGTTGAACCACAAAATATCATTGTCAGACTACTCAGGCACATGTTGTCACACCTAAGACCCGTTACATATTTTACATGAAGTGTCATGTCAGACTATCAATGTCGATGTTGTCACCAGAAAGTTTCATGTCGTCAGACCACAAATTCTCGTCACACTATCAAGGCTTATGTTGCCACACCAAGAAGTTCCTGTTGTCAGACCGCAAGAGTGTCATGTCATACTATCAAGACCATGTTGTCACCTGGATATAGTCTGAAATGTCATGTTGTCGAACATCGGGACGCTGTTGTCGCTACCAGAGGATTTCATGTTGTCGAACCACTAGTATCATGTTGTGAATATCAGGCAATGTTGCCACGCAGAAAATTTTCTGTTGTCGAACCAAAGGTCGTGTTCTCCGAGGCGTATCACGGTCATGTTGTCGAACTATCAAAGTGTCCCATGTTGCAGAGGACAAATATCGCGTAACAAAAGTGTCATGTTGCTAATTATCAAGGCCATATCTGAGCTGTGTGTCGAATTTACAAATTGGCATGTTGTCGAACTAGCTGAAACAGGGCCCTGTCGAACCTGTGTCAGGTGTCGAACTAACAAGTCCCATGTTGTCACACCAAGAAGTCTCCTGTTGTCGAACCACAAAGTATTATATTGTCACTATGAGCGCGATGTACGAGACTCTGTCGTCGAACCTGAAGTGTTATGTTGACTCGGACTATCAGGCATGTTGGCTCGCAACGAAGTTTCTGTTGTCGGGCACCGCAGAAAATGTCGTGTTGTCACGCTCTCAGGCCCAGCCACGCCAGAAGCTCTGTTGCGAACCTGAGAGTGTCGCCTCGCTATCAATGTTGATGTTGTCACGCAGAAGCTGTTGTCGAACCGCAAAATATTCGCGGCTCAGACTATCGGAGAGTATTATCACGCCAGAGAAAGTCTTCTGACTCCGAACCGCAAAGTGTATGTTGTCGCATATCGGAACCCGTATTTGTCACACTGAAGTTTCACTGCTGTCGGGCTGCTGAAAATAAATGTGTCATAATACGAAATTTTCTGTTGTCGAACACAGAAAATGACTGTAATATCTGCAGTTTGCGCGTGAACCTGTGCGCATAGCAATGTGATATTTTCACACCAAACTCACTATTACTCTCACAGAAATGACTGTTGTCGCTACTATCAATATAAATATTGTCTCAAAAATTTCTGTTATCAAAGGCACAAGTATCATGTTGGCTCCGAACTGTCAATGTTGTCACGCCGAAGAGGAACTACTCTTGTCGAAACAACAATGAGATGTTGTTACTATCGTGTCGTGTTGTCACGCAAGCTTCGTTGTCTGACAACGGGAGTGGCGTGTTGTCACTGTCAATGGTGTATTTGTCACGCAGAAAATGTGTCAGGCCACAAGTATATGTTATCACACTATCAACGATCGATACTGTCTTTCTCAGAAATTTCCTGTTATCCGACCACAAAATGACATGTGTAATGTCATTGTTGTCATGGATTCCCCTGTAATCAACAAGGAGATGTCATGTTGTCACTATCAGCGTCGACATCACCAAGACCTCTGTTGTCCATTCGCAAAATGGCATGCTGTCATGTCACGCAGAAAGTTTCCTGTTAACTAGACCGCAAATGTTAAACTGTACCTCAGAGTTTCACCGCGGTACAATTCTCATGTTCTCAGGCCAGAGTTTTGTTGTATGTTGTCAGACCATGATTGCCCCTGTCATGTTATCACGCAGAAGTTTCTGTTGTCACAGAGTATTGCTCACTATCAGTAACCAGATATTGGTCGCACTAAGAAGATTTCGTTGCAAGTATCATATTATACTCGGTTTCGATAAGACAATAAAATGATCCTTATTCTCTCTCTCTCTCTCTCTCTCTGTCATCGATGGACCGAGTTCAATTCTGGCCGGCCGATGAAGAAGTTGATTGTTTCTGGTGAAAATTCATTTCGCCTGGCCATAATGAAAGCTGGCAGATCCCGACCTAAAAATGACAGCTGATGTAGCCATAAAATAAGTCTGTCCTTCGGGCCAGCCTCTAGAGGACGGCTGTTGATCAGCTCAGTGGTCTGGTTAAACAGATATACTTTTCCCATCCCTCTCTCATTAACTTTCGTCACCTCATGCTCCATTCTGAGCTCCTCTCTCTGCCCCTCTCTCTGCTCTCTCTCTCTTCTACCATTCTGAATATCCTTTACTATATACTCATACTGCTCTCTCTCTGCTATATACTCTCTGCTGCTATAACATTCCCGCCCTCTCTCTCTCTCTCTCTCTCTGTCTCTCTCTCTCTCTCTCTCTCTCTCCTTTATCCCACCTCTTTCTCCCTCTTTCTCACTGTCTCTCTTTCAGACATATACTTGCTCTCCTCATCTATATACTTTATTCCTACCTCTCTCTCTCTCATTCCTACCTCACTCCCTCTCTCACTCCATTCTGAATCCACACTCTCTCTCTCTCTCTCTCTCTCTCTCTCTCTTTATTTCCACCTCTCTCTCTCTCTCTCTCTCTCTCTCTCTCTCTCTCTCTCTCTCTCTCCCTTTATCCCCCCCTCTTTCTCTCTTTCTCTATCTCGTTCCTACCTCACCCACTCTCTCTCACTCTCTCTCTTTATTCCTACCTCTCTCTCTCTCTAAGAGACTTAAGGAGATACTCAAGTCAAAACTCAACGCCGGAAACATGACAAAAGCCATAAACACTTGGGCACTACCAGCAATCAGATACAGCGCAGAAGTAGTGGAGTGGACGAAGGCTGAACTACGCTACACAGCATAGACCAGAAAACTAGAAAACACATGACAATACACAAAGCACTACACCCAAGAGCAAATACATACAGACTACACATAACACGAAAGGAAGTGGGGAGAGGGCTACTAAACATAGAGGACTTCATCAACATCGAGAGCAGAGCAGTGGGGCAATACTTGAAAGCCAGTGAAGACGAGTGATTAAGGAAAGCATGGGAAGAAGGACTGATAAAAGTAGAAGAAGACCCAGAAATATACAGACAGGAGAATGAAAAACTGAACAGAGGAATGGCACAACAAACCAATGCACAGACAGTACATAGACAGACAAAAGAGCTGGCCAGCAGTGAAGCATGGCAATGGCTACAGAGGGGAGAACTCAAGAAGGAAACCAGCTATGTCCAAAGAACAATAGATGGAAATAACATTTCACCCATATGCAGGAAGTGCAATATGAAAGACGAGACCATAAACCACATAGCAAGGAATACAATTTAAGTGCACAGAACCAGTACAAAAAGAGGCATGATTCATTAACAAAAGCTCCTCCACTGGAGTCTGTGCAAGAAACACCAGCTAAATTGCAGTAATAAGTGGTACACACGCCAACCTGAGGTAGTGATAGACAACGATCAGGCGAAGATCCTCTGGGACTATGCTATCAGAACAGATAGGGTGACACATGCCAACAGACCAGACGTGACATTGATTGACAAAATCAAGAAGAAAGTATCATTCATTGATGTCGCAATACCATGAGACGCCAGAGTAGATGAGAAAGAAAGAGAGAAAATTGATAAGCATCAAGACCTGAAAATCAAAATAAGAAGGATATGGAATATACCAGTGGAAATTGTACCCATAATCATAGGAACACAAAGCACAATCCAAAGACCCTGAGAAAGAATCTGGAAAGCTGTCGCAGGCATTGCAAGCATAAGTCCTTCACCCCTGTGTGAACGGATTCGCTAAAACACTGCCAGTAATTAAAAGCCACGTGCCGCAGCATGGCTACCATAGCGTGACATGCTTAGCATCGCATCCTGTGTGAAATGGCCTTTCTATGGTCTTCTGTTTTTAGTTACCCTTTGAAGCAGCCAGCTGAGTGGGTGGTTTACTCTGCAATGTTTTTATGTTATATATTTTTTTAGTTTTATTAATTTACTTTTTTTATTGTTGCTGGTTTTATTAAACCAGCCATAGGGGTGTCAATGTAGCAGGTTTTTTTTTTTTCTTCACTGGAGAAACATCAGAATTCCTTTGTACTTAGACGACTGGCTCTCAGAGCTCCTTTTCCCCGCACACGCTGTCTGGAGGATCTTTCAGACCACGATTTGGGTATAGAAGGAATTAGGGTCTACTGATAAACAGATAGAAATCACCAGCTGATCCCATCCCAAGAGGTTCTATACCTTAGATGAAGATTCAGAGTCAGGATTTTCGGGCTTTTTCAGTTTATTGCAAAGACAGGACAAGCCTTAAGAAAATTTCAGGACTTTATAAAGAGACAGTCATGCTTGGCGAAGGAATGGATGAGTCTGCTGGGAACCCTTTCTCGCTGGAACGGTTTGTTCTTGAGAGGTTAATTCTATGCCCGTTACAGTTTCATCTAAATCAGAACTGGGACAAGGAAATAGAACTGAGACCAAGTGCATCCCCATTTCGGAACCAATAAGACCGTATTTACAGTGGTGAACGTCCCCGTCAAGCTCCAGGAGGTCCCTTCTCTATATTAGAGGAACCCAGACCTAGTGTTGTTATCCGACACACGCGGACTCAGTATGGGGAGCAACACGAGGGAAATAACAAGTCTCGGCTCCTGACCAGAGAGCAGGAGAGAAGTTAAACATCAGTTAGAAGGAACTAACTGCAATCCTTCTAGCTCTCAGGAGTTCGAACACAGTGGGGAACAGAGAGGTGCAGGTCAACACTGACAACACGGCAGCGTTGGCTCACATCAGCAAACAAGGGGCACTCACTCCAGGTCTCTATACGAGACAACAAGAGAACCTCTTCTTTGGGCAAAGGAGGAGAATGTAAAACTAGTAACCCGCTTTATCCAAGGGGAAAAAATGTGAGGGCGGACATTCTGAGCAGGAAATAGAAGTCCTCGATAGAATGAATTACATCAGGACGTTGCAGGTGTTGCGACTTTGGGGACGTCTCCAATAGATCTCTTTCACAACGCAAACGAAGAGGCTGGACAACACACTGCTCTCCAGTACCAGATCCCGGGCTATATACATAGACTCGTTCCTGGTGGACTGGTCCAACTTGGACGTGTATGCATTTCCCTCTTTCAAGATAATACACAGGGTACTGCAAATAATTTTTTCATACGAAAAGAATGATCATTGTGGCCCTTTACTGGTCGATAAGAGATTGTTTCAGAGGTTCTGGAATGGATGGTGGACATCCCGAGGAGCCTACCTCAGAGAGAGGTCTACCAAACAACCTCACTTGGAAAGATATCACCAAAACCCCCAAAGCGCCATAAGTAACTGCTCTTTCAGACTATCAAAAACTTACAAGAGCTACAGGTTTTTCTGAAAGAGGCGGCTGGTGCTATAGAAAGAGTAAGGAGGTCATCCACCATGAAAGTATACAACCAAGTGGGAGATATTTAGAGGATGGTGCAAGAGCAACCATGTGTCCTCTTCCAGTAACTCTGTAACTCAAATGGAATTATCTTCTACATTAAGAGGAAGCTTAATTTTTTCTACCATTAAGGGTTATAGGAGCATGCTGGCAGCAGTTTTTAGACATAAAAACTTGAACCTGTAAAACAATAAGAATCTCCAGGACCTACTCAGATTCTTCGAAACTGCTAAGGAGAGAGTACAGAAGTCACCAGCATGGAACCTAGACGTGGTCCTGAGGTTCCTCATGGGGAATAAGCTCGATCCTTACAGAGAACATTTTAAGAGGACCTCACCATGAAAACTCTTTTCTTGTTCTTGCCACAGTGAAAAGAGTTAGTGAAATACATGCTCTCAGTTCGAGAATATAGACTTTAGACAAGAGTTAGTGAAATACATGCTCTCAGCGAGAATATAGACTTTAGACAAGGCAAGGCAATCTGCTCACTGCAACTAGGATTCCTTGCAAAAAATGAATACTCATCACAACCCTGACACAGAACATCTGAGATTCCGAATCTAACGGACATTACAGGGAGAAGAGAGAGAGAGAGTCCTATGCCAGGTATCTAAGGCACTACCTGGACAGGACAAAGGACTTAAGAAGGAATTCAGAAGGGCTTTGGTGCTCAGTCAAAAGCTCTCTGTACAGGTGTCAAAGAATGCTCTGTCTTATTTTATCAGACAGTTGATAAAAGAAGCTCATATGAAAGGTAGTGAGTTGGACCATAAGATTTGAAAGTAAAGACGACGAGGTCAGGCAGTTGCAACCTCTGTGGCATTTAAACAGAACAGGTCCCTGCAGAGTATCTTGGACACGACCTTCTGGAGAAACAAGTCAGTATTTGCTCTCACTGTCTAAAACAAGTCCAAACATTATACGAAGACTGCTATACGCTGGGTCCATTTATAGCATCTACTAGTAGGGAGAGGGTAATACCCCTACAATCCCATAAACCAATAATTTTTCTTACCTTGGGATGGAGAATTTTTTTATGGTTGTTTGTGAAGACTGGACGCAGTCTTCCGCAATCACTGGTTTGAAAGTTCTTGAAGTGCCCGAACTAGGGGCATTGAGAGGAGGTCTGTCACATAGAGGTAATACAACGTTTGACAGCCCCTAGAGATTTTTTCAGCCCCTGGGTGGACCGCTGGATCTTCTTAGGGAATGCAGACATAATGAGGGGAGTTCATTGAAGTCAGCTTTTTAATCCAATCCTAAAACAATACCCTTTATTCTTACCTTGGAATGGTTGAAATTTTATGGTTGTTTGTGAAGATTGAACGCAGTCTTCCACAATCATTGATTTTAATCAAATGATCATTTTTGTTCCTTGGTGTATGCCCGGAACAAGGGTATTATAGGTTGCATGTCACATAGAGGTTGGTATACCGGTTGGCAGCTCCTAGAGGTCTTCAGCCCCTGAGTGGATCGCTGACCTCTTAAGGAAAGCAGACATAATGAGGGGGGAGTTCATTGAAGTCAGCTCCTTAATCCAGGTAAGGACCTTACGTTGGTTTATTAACCCTTAACAAATTCCAACGATGTTGGCTGTCTCTGACCCTCCACCAAAGGTATCAATCAGCTATATATATATAACTACCAGGGAAGTTAGATGTTTAAAAATGTTATTTTATAATAAAATAAATTTTTTGAACATACTTACCTGGTAGTTATATATAATTATATTCCCACCCTCCTCCTCTAGAGACTAGGGGCATGGAAGATCTGAGGAATAGTTGGAATGGTTCCAGGTACCTGGGTAGAGGGCGCACAGGTGGTTCACCTGACTCACCGATCGCGATTGCCGGAAGATTTTTAAATTCTGCCGTGACGCCAGGGACTTAAGCTATATATATAACTACCAGGTAAGTATGTTCAAAAATTTATTTTATTATGAAAATAACATTTTGGGTTGGGGGAGTATTTGTAAGGGCATCAAATCGCCTCTCCTTTTCTTGTGTTTTTTCTCTTCATTGTCCATTAATCACATCATATGTTACTTGTTGATATTTCAGATTCTGTATGTATCTCATTGTATGCATCATTGTACGGCCTGTCCGCTGATATATATACTTATTTTTACATGTTCTGTAATGCATTATATGTATCTTTTTATGCCTATTAACAAACACAACCTTTTCACGGGCTCAGAAATGGGGCCTCAGGTCGCCCGCTACCTTTCTTTTTTTCTGTATTATAAACACTTTTTTTCGAAAATAATAAAGGATCAGTCTTTTTCATCTCTGATATTTCTTGAACCTCAGAAGATATATAGGCTGAGGATATTTGTTTAATGTTTGAATTTTTTAGATTTCATTTAGCCAAAATTTAATGAATTTAATTTAGTCTCTCAAAAGACGTCACCCACAATCCATTTGATATTTGATAGATTAACAGAATTATATAGTCTCTACTGAGTACTTTTTGTCAGCCACACATTTCAGAAATATCCTTTGGTGAATATTGATTCATGTAATGACAGTAACTGTGTTCCATTGAACAACCCATTTGCGTCTTGGAGTAGAACTTCACAGCTTGTCTCAGACGGAGTGCTTCTTATTTTTTTATTTCAAAACCCTGAAATGGTGCAGGATGTTCAATACAGACGTGTAAGACAGTTTTGTATTTCTGTTTGTATTGCAATCAGAAAAGGTTTGATCTTGGTAACCTTTGTGGAAAAGGGTTCCGTTTCTATCAGTCAGTAAGGCTTCAGATTACCGGTCAAGAATAGCAGCCATGCCATCTTTACAAGGCATAATTAAACTAGTCCCTAGAATAGAAGCAGAACGTTTTTGAAGTTGGATGTGATGAATGGCGGAGGTTAGATTTCACTCAGGAACAGGTCAACACTTTTTTGAAGTGAAATGGCGTGATCTTAGCGATCTAACTCATTTGAAAAAGATTTTTTAAAAAGGTTCTACCCTAAACTCTCTAGCACTTTTTCCCCCTCTCCTCTCTCTCTCTCAGCCTGAATCCCTCTCTCTGACCTCACTCATTCTCACCAAAGCAATTAAATGGACTATTTAAAGAAACGCAATCATTACTACAAAAATAGGTTTATTATTCAAATAACCCAACAAGAAATGAATAAAACAAAGTAAAGATTAAAATGCATAATAAATGAATTATCGAGTCAGATAACTAAACTCTAAACTGCAGAGCACTTCTGATTAAAGAAGTCTCATTATGGCTAATAGCCTGAAATCCCCAAAATCACACATACTCCCAAATCAATAACTAAAAGTCATGTAAAAAAAAAAAACAACAGTCTACCACATGAAGAGACTGACATGCAAATTGACTTGCATGTCCTTTTATCAAAAATCAAAGTCCACAAACATCATATTAAAGAATTAAACATGATAGAAAACTCCCAAAAATACATGAAATACAAAACACAATAATGGAAAGTGTAAAATGCATAGCCAAGATATGGCAAACGTAACACAACAAAACAATAATATAAAAGAGGTATGAATATTCATATTAAATTTCCACACCAGTTCAAAAGTTCATAATGATTAGAAAATCATGGTAAAAATCTCAAGTTCAATTTTCTCCCCATAAAAACAGAGATTTGAGACTCTACCTTATCTGCCGATTTTCAAAGCCTGGAACCACTCCAAAGTTATGACTGGCCAACTGCAGTTCTATCACGTTAATGAACGATCAAACTCACTTTTAGGGCAGATTTTGGCATAATCTAGATCAAAGTAACGCATGTACTCATGAATATACATATACGCTCGGAGATCACCTGATCTCCAATATTGCTGAGCCTCTCGGCAAAGAGCTGAGGAATCAAAACTATTTGCTGAATACAAAGATTTTGCAACTGACGACTTCCATCACTTACCATCTGACACCGAACTTTCCTTTCGATAACATCTTAAAGCATTGAAGCTATGAAATGCATATATGTGTCCTTTCAAAATAGAGCCACGTTTTTTAAATAGGCCACCCCCATAAGAGCGTCTCGCTCTCCTTAACGGCAAACTAAAACAAAAGCATATGTATAAAAAACATAACAGATAAGGCTATGCTCAATTAGCAATGTCTACTGCACTGCAGCTTTAAGGACTGCTCTCATGACGCACTTCCAAAGTCACTGGGGTTGTGTTCTTAGAGCCTTTACATGTAATCTTACAAACACGAATAAGCTTTACTACCCCCACAACAAGAATTATCAGTAAAATAGCTATTAAGACAATTAAAATTGTCGGCATAATATATTCCTGATACTCAACATCACGGATCGTCGATGTCTTCCAACGTGGAACAGTCATTGGCACCTTGGTTGTAGGTACCGCCACTACCAAATGCTCGTTATGCGTATGACACATAATTATCTTCTCGGAACTGTTGAATACAGCACGGCTGAGTACGAGAAAGTCCGTAGACAGGATTCTGCAGGATGAATTGAACAGCTTGGACCCTCGAAGCACGAATGATGTCGACTTGTTGTTCTGGCACATCATTGTAACTGCACACTCCTTGCAAAACACGGCAGTAAGGGTTCTGGTGGACTCAATGTGGTAATCTCTCAGGAACTGTCTAAAGTCACATTCTGTCGGAGTCTGTCCATGAACTAATGATAATTCACAACCACCCACAGATACAACTCGCAACTGGAAAATACTACTGTCACTCACATACTTCTCTCTAACTAAAGTACAACTTGTCTTATAATCAACTCCCGAACCTTGATATTGATCTCCCAAAATGAACATAGTCTCTAATCCATCCCATATCACTACTGAGTCTCCCAAAAGCACTCGAAAAAATGTCTAATAACAAAAGGTTTCATGTTACTGAACCAAACAAGACTACTAATGCAAAAGTCAAACACTCTTAATGTGAACTAATTCCAAGTTTGTATCCGGAATATCCCCAATCAACCCACTACTAAGCACACAACAACTCTACGGAACTCACTCATAAAAAAAAAACTATTCAACAGAAAAAAAAATATTCGAGAATCCTATCCAAACACTAAAAGGTATCACATCTCGTAAAAGACATGAAAGTTCTACTCCGGTTAGCAAATGTTTCGCAACACCTGACTAATTCTCAACAAAATAGCAATTGACGTAATAGCAATCGCTCCCATGATCTTAACAACTACAATTACTCACAATACAGCTCCCTTCATTTAAAAAAAAGAAACTGAAAAAAAAAAAAAAAATCCAAACACTCAAATACGATCTCCCAACCCGAAAAAAAAGATCAGACTTGTTCGGTCCGATATACTAAGTACCTCCCCCCCAAAAAAAAAATCCTAAACAACACACATATTGCGTCAGATGACAAAACACATCATAACACAATAACACACTAACACACGGGTCAAATCTCGTATGAAATTAGCCCATGTCTCAATTCCTAAAATCATTCGAAAACAAATGATTAAGAACTTCAACATCTAGAATGAACAAGAGACAAAAAAAGATAAAGAAATATCATATATATACAAACATCAACCCATTTATCCCTCTGACTATATACAAACATCCCCTTACATGACTATACAAACGTTCCATTACATCCCAACTTTCTTTAACTTTGAAATATGGGTCAATTTCGTCACCCAGTATTTACATCTTTAACTACAAATCTATTCCCTCTTTTTGATCTCTACAATCTCAAAAGGTCCGTGGAACTTTTCGGACTTAATTTATAATTCAGATCATTCAGAACATTCACTTTAACAAACACTCTATCACCCATCGAAAAAGCTACTCCTCGATTTCGCGTTACTTTTTCTCTACCATTGCACGCGAACTAAGTTCAAGTTCTTTACTGATACGTGCAAATCTTTCTCTCGCTGTATTTATCAACGAAGTGACCGTAACATCACCCTGAACTCGCTCTGGTAACAAATCAAAAGGTCCTTTCAACTTGTACCCATACAAAGCTTCTGCTGGAGATATCTTAATTGTGTCATTCATCATAGTATTGATACTATATCGCACTTCATCCAAAGATCTGTCCCAATGTGTATCGGAACCACCCACCGTCATGCGCAAAGCTTGATTACTTTCCGATTCGCCCTCTCACATAACCCATTTGCTTCAGGTCTATGCGGGATTATAGATACTTTCTTTATTCCCAACAAATTAGCAAGACCGTCTAAAGTCTTATTAATAAACTCCCTACCATTGTCTGTGATCAGACATTCAGGAACACCATATCGACAAATTATCCCCTTAAAAACGCTATAGCAACTTCCTCAGCTGATTTGTATTTCAGTGGGAAAATCTTGACAAAGCGAGTCAACTCATCAACAACTACTAATAAATGTCTATAACCATAAGCGGACTCTGAGAAGTTACCCAGAATATCCATATGCACTCTCTGAAACGGCCTATGTGATATGGGATATGAACCCAAACGACACGACACAGTCGTCGCTGGCTTATTTGCATTGCAAATAGCGCACTTCTTCACAAAGGCTTCTACTGCAGAAAACATATTTTTCCAAAAGAACTTTGACCTGACGTTTTCATACGTCTTGTCCACACCTAAATGAGGCGAACCAAATTTACAATGTACAATGTCTAGAACTTGTGGTACTAGACTCTCTGGCACGATGATTTGTGTAATTTCACCCATGCTTGAGTACTTCGCAAGTTATACTTAACTTTCCTCACCAATAAATTATTCTCCAACTCTAGACCAGAAAAATGCAACTTATACCCTTTCTTCGGTGAAACTCCCTAAGAAATGCCTTATCATCTGACAACAATTTATCTTCATCTTGCTTTTGTTCGAGCAAGCCTATGTCCCAAGTGACATTTTCACCCGTAATATAACACACGGCGTTACTCTCACTATCACGAACAACAATCTCTCCCGAGACTTCCGACTCACTATTTCTCCCCGAAGTATGCACTGTAGAAACGTGTATGTCCTCTACATGCGATATCTCAGAACTACTAGTATCAGAGACATTAGACCCCAAATATTTACTCTCTTCTCTCACACAGGATTCGGTGTGTATTCCCTCATCCTCGACCGGAAAATATCTGCTCAATGCATCTGCAACCACATTATGCTTACCTTCAATGTATTTGAGGTTTGCATCAAAATCTCTCAATGTTAGGAACCACCGTGATCTCTTGGGCGACAAATTTGGCTTATTAAAAAGCTCTAACAACGGTTGATGATCTGTAAAAATCTCAACTTTATTTCCCAACAACAACATCTTAAAATGAACAAGGCTAGAGACGACTGCGAAAGCCTCCTTGTCCACAACTGACATCAGCCTTTCGTTACTACCACGCGTTTTGAACTTTCTGCTATAAAAAGCAATTGGGTGTAATTTCCCCTCAAATTTCTGCATCAAACACGCACCTATACCTTCTGACTCGTGTCAGTCACTAAGGTGAACGGTTGACTAAAATCTGGAAACTTCAAAACTGGTGGGTTCACCAAAGCGTTCTTAAGCTTCTCAAAAGCTAATTGTTGACTATCACCCCAAACAAACTTAACGTCTTCTCGTAACAAATCTGTCAATGGAGACGCTATTGTAGAAAAATTCCGCACAAAACGGCGAAAGAAACCCGACATACCTAGGAACGAACGAATCTGTTTCCTGGTTTTGGGAACTGGAAAATTCACAATGGCTTTAACTTTCTCATCATTCACTCTGACTCCTCTTTAGAGATAACATGTCCTAAATAGACAATTTTTCTCTTCAGAAACTCACATTTGGCCAATTTGACCTTTAATCCAGCGAACCGTAATCGCTTGAGGACTTCTTTAACACCTTTAGATGTTCTTCAATTGTATCTGTGCATATGAGAATGTCATCCATGTACACAAACACCGACTTTCCTAACAAGCCATGAAGTACTGTGTTAACCAGTCTAGTAAATGTTATTGGGGACCCTTGTAATCCAAAAGGCATCCTATTAAACTCATAATGTCCCTTTGGTACCGAAAATGCTGTATATTTACGGCTACTCTCACAAAGCGGAACCTGTAAAACCCTTGCATAAGATCTATAGATGAATATATATTCTTGCCACCGATCTCAACAAACAAATCAGGCAAACAAGCTAATGGATATCTATCTGGGCATGTTTTTCATTCAATTTACGAAAATCTACACAAACTCTGATACTACCGTCTTTCTTTGGGACTGCAAGCAAAGGAAAATTAAACGGAGAATTGGACGGCCTAATAATGCCTTCCGACTCCCACCTCTGAACTTCTTTTTCTACTTCTTCTCTGATCTTAAAGGAATTCGATATGCTGGAATATATATGGGATTGGTACCCTTTTCTAGGCAGATTGAATGTTCTAAAACATCTGTAACTCTAATTTATCTCCCTTCAAAGCAATTATATCTAGATATTCTTTCAACACTTTCTCTACTTTATCTGAATATTCAGGATAATCAACTTTAGCCAAATGTTCATGCAGAACCTGGCTTCCGAACTGTTGCTCCTCGTTAGGAAACATATTCCCGTCTCCACAAAAACTCACTAATTTATGTTCTTCATTAGACTCTTCAAAATCAATTACATAAGTACCCTTGTGATATTTTTCACTGAGTCTTGATAGCTAACTAATTCTACTGTAGTCACGCCTACGACTGAAACTTCATTTACTGACACCGTACTCACAACGTCTTTGAATTTTCGGTTCCCTCAACAACGCACACTTGAGAAGGAAACTTTTTCTCTTTCAGCGACACTTTAACCAATGTAGGAACTCGTGGTTGCAATTCAATATCTTCCAACAAAAATCCTTTGAAAGATTTTTGGAATATCTTCACTCTCTAATGACTGTGTTACACATGTCTCAGACTGTGTCTTAGGTTTCTCACAAGTTTTTTCCCTGTGTATATATGGAACAAAACAACCTGACTCACCTATTGTAATCCCCTGAATTCCCGTAAGAATGTTGATGTTATGTCGCATGCAAGAAGGGTGTCCTAGCAAAACCATTTCACCTAAGGCTAATCCTTCTATGACCAAAAATGATTCTACTATTGTCTTTCCACCGATACAAAGCGTAAGAAATGACGAACCTAAAATATTCAGTTTCCTCGCTTGTACATCACACACTGTCTCACTAGTAGGGACTAATTTGCACTCTGAAACCTCGAGTGAAAAAGGTCAGCATTTACTAAGTTAACTGAGCTACCAGAATCAATGAAAATAGAAATTTCACTGCCATTAGAGAATCCACGTACAATCGGCCTAGGTTCTAGTGACTCTAAGACCTGATTGCTCATTATCCTGTGTCCGTCTTCGAACTTATCTTGTGAAAATTCTGCTGTTCCTTTGTGTATCTAGAACTTGCATCATGTGGAATTCTCCTGTCATATCTAGAAAAACCTCCCCGTGACTTCCCTGAATAATCTCTATTCTTTGTGGCTGGGCAAAATCTCCATCCATGATCTGAAGATTTGCAAGCTGAACAATATCTCACTCTGCAATTTGATTTACTATGTCCTATTTTATCACAATTAAAACAACATATCGTTGTGACTGATCTCTCTGGAATTTTCTTCGATTCTACTCGTGCACATGTCTTCGCTGTTGCATCATTTCCCGAATGCGAGGGACTATCATTATTCTGTGGTTTCGAAACCGCAGCAGACATCTTTGCACCTCCCTGTACAAAACTACTGTCCAGTGTCGGGCATTTTGATAGATTTTTGTTAATCTGTGCAAACAAAAAGGATTCGTCTGTATCCAGATCAATTCTTTTGTCAAAACTATCTACAATTACATCTGGGACCGACGTTAAAAAGGCAAGCAAAGTGTAACAATCTTTCAAAATTATCTAAGGAGATATTATTTCCAGTTACCCATGGAGAGCCTGTTATAGATTTCTTTAACTCAACTACTGCATCAAATAAATTCGCACTGTATGTGACTAGTGAATCATTGCCTTTCTTTATTTTGAGAAATGCTGGCAAATTCGAACTGCACATTCACGTTGAACTCCACCATAAGTAGCTCGTAGAAATTTCTGCAGTTCATTCCAAGTTTTACACCTTCTGAACCCGAAACTGCGTGCCCGTTTCCCAATATCTCCTTTATCCAAATCCAGAAATGATTTTGCTTCTGTTAAAGCTTCAGCGCCATTCGTAATTTTCTTTGGAATTCAGATAATTGTTCACTGACTCAATGAAAGTTTCTATATTTTGGGTTGGCTTCCATCAACTAACCCTTTAAAATTAGTAATTCACTAACGCTTGTCACTTTATGCACCACAACTGATTGGGATGTGCTTGCTGCATCGTCCGGCATTTTGTAAGTAATTACACGCCCTGAGCGTAACAACATAAAAAAAAAAGAAACCAAAAAGAACACTAGAGAAAGGCAAAAGTTACCCCCTCTAAAAGAAGACCAGAAAACGGAGTTCTGCGCAACTTACGAGAATGGGGTACTCACCAATTTGAAAGAAAACGGAGCACTTATCACTCGTGACTTGCTAACAGAAAACAGAGTTTCATGCAACCTGTGACATCACCATCTCGAAGACGAAGCAGAGGAACACAAGCGTGATTTTTGTTGAATCACCACTTTGCGTAATTAACTCACAATCGCCACTATTCACACTTATTTGGGTATTTTGTTAACCCCAAAATTGCTCTAGAGATAATCCAGATCTATTTCACAACTCCCCACTCCCAATACTCGAATAGAGACGAAAAAAAAAAGATTCCCCGTATTACACACGTAATCACGACACTCAGTCATTCAACACTGACTCATCGCTTTAGCCTTAGGTGAAATCTGATGCCTTGGGCATCAACGTTACCAATTAGTCTATTAGTAATCTCCTCTTTTCTACCATAATTAAAACTATTAAACTATGCTGCCACCATTTAAAATTAAAGACATTGGGACACAAACTAACACCATTAAACTCTGTTACAGGGAAAAGGTCAACACTTTTTTGAAGTGAAACGTAGGCGTGATCTTAGCGATCTAACTTCAGGAAAAGACGTAAAAGGTTCGACCCTAAACTCCCTAGCACTCTTTTTCTCTCTCTCTCAGCTCTCTCTCTCGTTTTCCAAGTTCACCACCTCTCTGACCTCACTCATTCTCACCAAAGCAATTAAATGGACTATTTAAAGAAACACAATCATTTTCTACAAAAATAGGTTTATTATTCAAATAACCCAACAAGAAATGAATAAAACAAAGTAAAGATTAAAATGCATAATAAATGAATTATCGAGTCAGATAACTAAACTCTAAACTGCAAAGCACTTCTGATTAAAGAAGTCTCATTATGGCTAATAGCCTGGAAATACCCAAAATCACACATACTCCCCAAATCAGTAACTAAAAGTCATGTCAAAAAAAAACAGTCTACCACATGTTAGACTGACAAGTCTGACTTGCGTGTCCTTTTATCAAACCCAAAGTCCACAAACATCTGTCGGAAGAATTAAACATGATAGAAAACTCCCAAAAATACATGAAATACAAAACACAATAATGGAAAGTGTAAAATGCATAGCCAAGATATGGCAAACGTAACACAACAAAACAATAATATAAAAGAGGTATGAATATTCATATTAAATTTCCCACACCAGTTCACAAGTACATAATGATCAGAAAGTCATGGTAAAAATCACAAGTTCAATTTTCTCCCATAAAAACAGAGATTTGAGACTCTTTTATCTGCCGATTTTCAAAGCCTGGAACCACTCCAAAGTTATGACTGGCCAACTGCAGTTCTATCACGTTAATGAACGATCAAACTCACTTTTAGGGCAGATTTTGGCATAATCTAGATCAAATTAACGCATGTACTCATGAATATACATAAGCGCTTCGGAGATCACCTGATCTCCAATATTGGAGCCTCTCGCGCAAAGAGCTGAGGAATCAAACTATTTGCTGAATACAAAGATTTTGCAACTGACGACTTCCATCAGTACCATCTACTTTTGAACTTTCCACGATAACATCTTAAAGCATTGAAGCTATGAAATGCATATATGTGTCCTTTAAATATATAGTCTCTACTGAGTATTTTTGTAATACACATTCTTCAGAAATATCCTTTGGTGAATATTGATTCATGTAATGACAGTAACTGTGTTCCATTGAACAAGCTGCGTCTTGGAGTAGAACTTCACAGCTTGTCTCAGATATAGTGCTTCCTTCAAAACCCTGAAATGGTGCAGGATGTTCAATACAGACGTGTAAGACAGTTTGTGTATTTCTGTTTGTATTGCAATCAGGAAAAAGGTTTGATCTTGGTAACCCTTTGTGGAAAAGGGTTCCGTTTCTATCAGTCAGTAAGGCTTCAGATTACCGGTCAAGAATAGCAGCCATACCATCTTTACAAGGCATAATTAAACTAGTCCTAGAATAGAAGCAGAACGTAACCAGAAGTTGGATGTGATGAATGGCGGAGGTTAGATTTCGTACCAGTAAAAACGAAATAAGGCATAGAAAAAATATTGAGGAATTTTATAAAGGGTTGAGCAGTCTAAAAGATGATGACAGTAATGTCATGTTTTCAGCATTATCAAATTTTGCTCTCCATATTTTATCTTTACCAACATCAAATGATCATGCAGAGAGAGTCTTCAGTAAGTTAAATCATATAAAGACAAAGCTTAAAAATTTTTTACAGTTGTCATCAGTTATTGGTCTCATAGCTGTGCCAGAGGAAGTTGAAAGATATAGTGGGTGTGCCCAGTACACAATTAATGACGCTATGATTGAAGTTGTCAAAAATATGTATGAAGAAAAATTTTTTGAAATGGCCTAAAGAACATTCTCTTGTAACATCTTTGAATCTACATTTTATATGCAGAATATATAATATATATATATATATATATATATATATATATATATATATATATATATATATAATATATATATATTTTTAATATATATATATATATATATATATATATATATATATATATATATATATATATATATATATATATATAATGTATATATATTACACACATATATATATATATATATATATATATATATATATATATATATATATATATATATATATATATATATACTATATATATATATATATTATATATATATATATATACATTATATATATGTTTATATATATTTGGAAGACTGCAGGATTTTTCTTAATGCTTACTGCCAGAGGCCAAAGAGAACACCAAGCTGTAAACAAAATAAAGGTGAAAGTGAAGAACTTACAAGGACTTTATATTACCAATTTGATAAAAGAATACAAGGTTGCCATAGGAAAGAGTCAATTGTTAAGTTACAATGAATTTATTTACACATGAAGCAATCAAATGAGGCTGGAACTGATGATCCAGCAGGCAGTCAAACTTGATGAAAATAAAAATTATGGTGATGTGAATGGCACGTCTGAAATTGGAAAGCGTAATAAGGCTTGTAATAATTTCCGTAATTGGCTTTGTGTGCAATTGGGGAAATGCTATCCAGACTTCCTGGGTTTTAGAGATGGCAGTATTCGTTAAGCATTTGATTCACAGGGCGGAGGTTCGACTGAGCAGAGTGGGGTTGAACTCCTAGGGCCTGTAGATGCTTTGCGCTAACATGGAAGAGCTTGGCCGATCAACATGATTAGTCTTCACCAGTGAGAGATGGAAAGACGGCCTTGTGTACAGATTGTTGGTTGTGAGCGCTGAGTCCATGGGTGTGAGGAAACCAGGATGCTCCTTCCAGATTATTTTGCTTTGGAGTGTAGGCCTAGTCGATCTGCAAAAGTCATACAGCCAGCAAAAGAGTGGAGAAATTGGGTTTTATGATTAAGTACTAAGAGGTTAAGTTCCTATCTACCTCACAGCCTGGATTCGCCTATAACACTAACAAGGGGCATCAGCTACTAGATATACTTCAAGTGTTCCCAGTTATAATTAACCTCTCACACCTTGCCTGCCTGATTAGTTCATTTCATCCTCTGTTAGTTCATTTAACGTAAATACACGTAATCTTAAACCTACCCTAACATGTTTACTTACAACTACCTTGTGAGTAGAGCCCTCAGCTCAGTTAAATTCCCCCTTTTTCCTTGTTTTGTATGGTTACCTGAACCAACAGCAGTGTTATAATATACCAGTACTGAGGTAAGTAATGTAATCAAAATTTTAGTCTATAAATGGTTCATGATAAGCATTCATTTCCCCAAGTAAAACTGTAAATATATATACACACACACACACACACACACATATATATATATATATATATATATATATATATATATATATATATATATATATATATATATATAAGATCTCACAAATATTAATGATTTAGATAACTTAAGAGCATAATCTAAAATTAATATGCTTCTTGATAATAATGTAATAGGAGAGAGAGTTTAAGTTAGACCAGATGTTCTAGCTGTCATCGAGATAGCTTTGTTTTGGGGTAAGAGACAGGCGCTTGATTCATGTTAGATTGGCTCGTTGACAAGTCGAGTCATGTAAGATTTTTGTCTCATACGAGGAGATGAATGATTTCACAATGTTACATGTATTGTTCTGTTTTAAGATCAACGGGGTTATTGCACAAAAGCATGTGGCTATTATGTCACTTAAACTCTGATCAAGTATTGTCCCGGTCATGTTGAGATCTTGTCCAAAACTTTTGCTCTGATAATGATGTCATCCTTTTTTGCTAGAATGATCTAGGGAAGTCTTGAATTTGGCTAAAGATAAAATTCCTATTCATTGTAAGACTGGACACAAAACATTACATTAATTAATCTCTCTCTCTCTCTCTCTCTCTCTCTCTCTCTCTCTCTCTCTCTCTCTCTCTCTCTCTCTCTCTCTCTGTCTAAGAGAAAGAGAAGTTTGTAACAGAAAGTAAATTTATTGCGGTCACTGATATTAATCTTAACTTTTGATATCTGATAACCATAGTAATTAGTGTTTATCCAGTAATGGCACCTATCAGAAGACTGTGTTTAGTGAAAAGCTGCAGCAATTTGGGGTAATGAAAGTTTTCACAAGTTTGTGTAAGGTAAAGTGACTTTTACTCATCATTACCATGGAATAAGGTATGTTAATGGATTTTTGCCTTAGTGAAATTTTTTTGGTAAATCTATTTCATTTTATTTCTTTCACATTTCATTTTTTGTGTATTTTTGTGTGCTCTTGTATTTGCAATCTCTTAGTTTTTCACATTATTTGTAGTGGTGATTTACCATTTATTTAGCATTCTTACCTGTTGCTTAATAGTTTAACATTGCATATTAGATTTAATTTTCATTTACTTAGATTTTCTTTTCAAGTCTTAAATATTTCTTAATAGTTTAAATTTTGCTTGATTAATTTAATATCTTGATAAATTAAAGTTTTGTGACTGAGATTTGTTTAATAATTTACTTCAAGAATTAATTCAATTTTGTGTTGTTTTCAAGTAATATTAATTTTTTCTTTAACAGTGAGATTTTGAATTCTGATTATAAATTTTGAATTTAAAAATAAATGTTTGTATTTAAAGTTTTTACAGTAGTGTTTCATTTACTAACCACCAGTGATAGGATTAATTGTGTGCATAAGGCATTGTGATAAACATGTTTTGTTCCTTCAGTTGTGCTGATGTAACTCTAACCTGGGGAGATAGTTAAAGTTGTTTGATGGAGTGATGCCCTTTTGCTTTAGTATATTTCTTCTTTAGAGGTTGATACCTCATACTAGTTTTGATAAACTTAGTCTGGTTTCTCACATGATTAGTAAGTTTTGTAAGGGGTCACTGTGGCCTACAGAGTATGCAGTCATGATTTTATTGTTATGAAAGTTCAGGTATCTAGCTGAATTGAGGTAAATTTTTTGAATTCTATGATTGGTAGTGTAATAACCAGGTACTGGGAAAACTTCATGACAATATATATACATATATAGAGATATATATATATATATATATATATATATATATATATATATATATATATATATATGTATATATATAGTATATATATATATATATATATATATATATATATATATAAAATGTAGATTCAAAGATGTTACAAGAGAATGTTCTTTAGGCCATTTCAAAAGAATTTTTCTTCATACATATTTTTGACAACTTCAATCATATCGTCATTAATTGTGTACTGGGCACACCCACTATATCTTTCAACTTCCTCTGGCACAGCTATGAGACCAATAACTGATGACAACTGTAAAATTTTTTAAGCTTTGTCTTTATATGATTTAACTTACTGAAGACTCTCTCTGCATGATCATTTGATGTTGGTAAAGATAAAATATGAGAGCAAAATTTGATAATGCTGAAAAACATGACATTACTGTCATCATCTTTTAGACTGCTCAACCCTTTATAAAATTCCTCAATATTTTTCTATGCCTTATTTCGTTTGGTACTGGTACGAAATCTAAACTCCGCCATTCATCACATCCAACTTCTGGTTACGTTCTGCTTCTATTCTAGGGACTAGTTCAATTATGGCTTGTAAAGATGGCATGGCTGCTATTCTTGACCGGTAATCCGAAGCCTTACTGACTGATAGAAACGGAACCCTTTTCCACAAAGGGTTACCAAGATCAAACCTTTTCCTGATTGCAATACAAACAGAAATACGAAACTGTCTTACACGTCTGTATTGAACATCCCGCACCATTTCAGGGGTTTTGAAGAAAGCACTCCGTCTGAGACAAGCTGTGAAGTTCTACTCCAAGACGCAGCTGGTTCAATGGAACACAGTTACTGTCATTACATGAATCAATATTCACCAAAGGATATTTCTGAAGAATGTGTGGCTGACAAAAAGTACTCAGTAGAGACTATATAATTCTGTTAATCTATCAAATATCAAATGGATTGTGGGTGATGTCTTTTGAAAGACTAAATTAAATTCATTAAATTTTGGCTAAATGAAATCTAAAAAAGTCAAACATGAAAAATCGCTCGATCCCTCAGCCTTTCAACTATATATCTGGTGCTCTGCTGTTAACCAACCATTCTCTCTCCTCAGTTTGACTACAGTACAAAGTTAATGACGAGGTAGAGTTTTTGCAGCCTCTGAGGAACATCAGTGAATAGGATGGCACATACATGTGAATACATTCAGTCCTGGTAATAAGATCTTGAGTCTACTTCACAGGGAATCATGTTCCCCCATGGTGTCAGATGCACCACCAGTTGCAAGTCCTGTGAAATTACTGTGGTTAGTTAGTTAATTAAGCCTACAATTTATATCTTCATTTATTCTACAAAACAATAAATGATGAAGAAGAAATATGTTGCTGTAAAACTCACCAGACAGCCCCTCTGGATTTGTCGTCAGCTCAAAGCACATCTGGTTCAACACTGGGCCTCCTCCTTCCTGTCACTGTCCTCAAGTATAGGTAGTAGTAGTAGTAGTAGCAACAGCAGGTATTTGGTTCTGAAACAACCCTCTCTTCCTCCTCCTCCTCCTCCTCCTCCTCCTTGTTTGTGTCTGTTCATTTTCTCGGTGCCTTTCATCGATTTCTTCCAGTTCTCATTTTTACAACTGAATCTGAGTTGTGTAATTCCAGTGCTTAGTCTTTTTTTTCATAATTTTTCCAATTATGTCTAAAAAAAATCTTTGTTTAATAATAGACCTCCTCCTCCTACCTTTTCAAAGCCTTTACACTTGCTAAAATATATAGAAAAGTCATACGTGGGCTTTATTTTATGAGACTTTGTTGAGGAGAAAATTCCAGACAGTCTCTCTCTCTCCCGAAAGGCAGTGGAGGGAGACAGTATTCATTAACTCTACCCATAATTATTATCCAAGTTCAATTAGACATGAAAGTCTTTCTCGTCTTTCATCTCCTCAGGTTTTATTTCTCCTCTTGCCATCCATAGATTGGTTTCCCTTCCTCATAATATATTGAAAAGGTCTCTCTCTCTCTCTCTCTCTCTCTCTCTCTCTCTCTCTCTCTCTCTCTCTCTCTCTCTCTCTCTCTCTCTCTCTTGATATTTCAGTTTCTGATAACGTGTTCATAGAGACTTCATTCATTCCATCATTCAGTTGATCGCATCTGAAGAAACTATGGAGGTTTTTGTCTTTTGAGATTCAAAATACATTGCAACTTTCCAATATTCATGGATTGCCTCTTCTATTTGAATTATGCTTTTGGATTTTGGAACGTCAATAGTCTGACTAACTCACTCAATTACTCACTGACCGACTGACTACTGCATTTTTATCCTGAAATAATTTTGGTAATATACTTGTTCTCTTGACAAGTTGATCAAACTTTCTAAAAGTTGAATCTTTTGACTGATTGACTGACTGCCTTTTTACTGGAATGCTCATCACCTCTATTTGTGGTTCTGTTGAATTAATCGTTGAATTATTTTGAATGACTTTCTTCTGCTGCATTTTTCTTGTTCTCCATCTTTGTAGATACAGTATGTGTATACATTCAGTATCATAAGTTGTGTGCATTTGAAGCATTACCAAAATGCAGATCACAAAAGATTATGATAAAGTTGACATTATATTTCTATTCTCGAAAATCAAATGTTTTTTTTCATTTACAGTATGAAACCTTGTTGACAAAACTACTTAATTATTTATGAATAACATGGCTAATAAAACACACAATGTAAGCATTCAGTGTATTTTCAAAGCTTAAACATTCACCAAACCATGGCAAAAGCGTCCTTGGCATTTCAGTATCTCCTTACAGATAGATAGATAGATAGATAGGTAAGTCTAATAACCACAATATTATAGTTATAAAAAATGCAACAGGTTCTCAAATATGGTCCAAGAAAAGGACATAAAAGATGAACAAATAAATCTCAAGGGTCATAAAAACATGTCAGAGCGGAACAATAAAAAAACCGTATTATATTAAATTTTCAACATTGTCACTTTACAAGTGGAACTTAAAATGCAGCTAAATAAAGAAGAAGAATAAGAAGAAGCCTTCGTGTATAAACATTTCAGCAGAAGACTACTTTCTTTGAGCAAAACAACATAGGCTATTATGTTCTAGAAAACAAAAACAAACAAACAAATGATAACAACATCTAGCAGCTCTTAGTCATTTCATCTATATGTAGACAGATTTCAGAGTATTATTTGACACTGTCCTGACATATGACGATGGTCTGAAAATGTCCCCAATACTTATCAGATTGGCCAGCAACATTTTGGCAGTGGGCCACAAACTAGGATGCGAGTCAGAAGCCGTAAATACAGCATTAGGGAATGCAGCAAAAGTGAATATTATATATATCCTCTGTATTGGGAGCAATTTCAGAACACCATGAGAGACACCAATGGATCCACAAGCCTTGTTTGTCTGACTTCACATTTTGAGTCTGGACTAAACTTTGTTCCTGTGAGGTTACTGGATCATCAGTATTATGTGTGTGTGTATATGTATATATATATATATATATATATATATATATATATATATATATATATATATATATATATATATATATATATATATATATATATATCTGTCTAAAACTCTTAAAAGGTGATCCTTACTGATAAGCAAACGTGACAGTGCATATATATATAGAACAGCATAACTTTAATTATGTTCTCTATTGATGTTAGAGAGATTCCTGCTGAATATGTCTTTAATAATAATACAATTAAACATTTGAATAAAGTAATTCTCTTAATTATCTATCCAGTCACTTGAAATCAACTCTTTGATACATCAGAGAGAAAGAAGCATTCCCTTGTCTTTCCTTTCAGCAACAGCAGTACAGCATAACAGAAGCACTAAAAAGATGGAGCAGAGAGTGCTTTCAGGTGGCTTGGTCATGTAGGAAGAATGGGAGACTAGGGGAGGAAGGGAGGAGGGCCTAGAAAGAGCTAGGGAGGGAGGTGGGGAGCGGGTGTTGAAATGGCATATAGTATATTTAGTGACTTGTAATATGGAAGTCTTCTGAGCAAGGGTCTTCTGCTTCTTTTTTTTTTCCTCTTCCTCCTCCCTGATTCAGCAGTGGAAGTGTGAATGAGGCAGTGAATAATAATCTCTCGTTTTTCCTGTGAAGCCACCCTGAGAGAGAGAGAGAGAGAGAGAGAGAGAGAGAGAGAGAGAGGTGCAGGGAAGGACAGACTTGCTGCTGATGAGCCTCTGTTGGCTTTCCACTGGCACAACTAATACAAGTCTTAATATTGACAGTACTCTCTCTCCCTCTGTCATTCTCTCTAAACAAAGAATAAAGAGACAAAGGCATAAAAGAGAACTGGAATGAAATTTACCAGAACACTTTCATAATGAACAGCAGCCAGGCTGTTTCTTCCTGCGATGTGCCTTCAAGTCCTCACTATGACATCACTCTCCTTGGAGGTGGAAACTTCTTTTTCTCTCCTTCTCTTCTTCTCCCTCTCTTCTTCTTCTTTTTTGTCTTCTTCTTCTTCCCTTTTTCTCTTCTTTTCTTCTTCATCATCCATTTTTTCTTCTTCTTCTGCTTCTTCTTCTTCTTCTTCTTCTTCCTCTTCTTCTTCTTCTTCATCTTCTTCTTCTTCTTCTTCTTCTTCTTCTTCTTCTTCTTCTTCTTCTTCAGATTTAATCACAAGATTAATTGGAAGAGACTGAAAATGTAAATCTCCAAGTTCCTTCTCCCTGCAGAGTGTCTTCAAGTCTTCAACATCACCAATCTTTGTATCAGAATACGGCCAAATAGTTATTGACTGCAAAGGCTGAACAGTTAGCGACTGGAGTAGAAGCCTCATGTCCGGAACTGAGGAAAGACAAAAATGGCAGGATATTAACACCTGCTGTACTTGACTTGCACTCACTCCGGCTCAACACACAAACACACACACACACACACACACACACACACACACACACACACATATATATATATATATATATATATATATATATATATATATATATATATACATAATTATATATATACATACATATATATAGATATTTATCCATGTATGTCTAAATACAAAAATTAACAAAGAATCACTGTACTTTGATAATTTGAAGGAAATCAGGAGGTTAAAATAGAAATAGCGTAAAATGTAGTTACTTTCAATACTATTATTCACCATTATATTTTTAAAGTTTCCTTTTCCTAACCTCTTCTTCTGCTACTCTTGCTTCTTCTTTTTCTTTTAATTCTGCTCATAATGGAGGAGGAGAAGAAAAAGAAGGAAGAGGTAAAATGCTTTCGTTCGTGATGATTGACTTTGGATGATACTGAAACTCACCTTCCCATAAGTATATTCCTAAATCAGTGGTGCCTCCTTCTTCCCTGTTTGTTGGAAACGTCTTGTTTATGACTTGGGCAACACGATCCTCAGGAGCATCTTTGGTGTAGTATTCTAATATCAGTTTCTTTGCTGAAGTCATGAGAGAAATAGGACGAAGGCTCTCTAAGTCTTGGTATCCATCATCCTGAATGCCCAAATCTGTGGGATGAAAAAATGAGAGGAATTTTGTTTAGAGAATGATGGTATTATCTACAACAGCAGAAAATAATCATAATAGTAACTGACTATATAGAACAAAAGCAGTATAACTAAACTGTTGCTGTTTTGATTGTTATATAACTCATTATATATATATATATATATATATATATATATATATATATATATATATATATATATATATATATATATATATATATATTATATATTGAGAGAGGAAAAACACTCACATGCTGATGTATTTACATAACTCTTCAAAATCTCTTATCAAAAGAAACAAGAAATTCAGTGATAGTGCTATTTTCTTTTCAGTGTCTTTTCTTCTCCTTCTTCTTCTCCTTCTTCAGAGTTGCTCTACTTAAATAACTCATGAGGAGGTCATTATAAAAGATGAAGAAGAAGAAGAAGAAGAAGAAGAAGAAGAAGAAGAAGAAGAAGAAGAAGAAGAAGCAGAGAAAAACTAAAAAGCTAAAGTTGCTCTTACCTAGTTTATCCACTGGATGCAAAACCTGTCCTGAAAGTTTTGTGTATTCACTTAGATTCATCTTCATAATAATTTCTATGCGCACATTCGACTGAGACGCAGCATATAATGTTTCATTGAGTTGTGACAGGTCTCTCGGTACTTTTGAGGTTAAAAAATCCAGTTCAATCTCTTTGGGCCTCAGTTTAGGCAGTAAGGATGGTAGGACATAAAGACTCTTAGGTTCTTCGAATTTTACTTGGTCCTGCAGAGAAGTTTTTCTCATCTGTGAAACAAGTGATTTCAAAACCTTATCGTCCAATTTAGTTTCAATACATGGTTCCAAAAGACCATCATTTATAAAAGGGAAGCTGTATGATACATAGAGTTCATGAATCTCCTCTATTGTATCATACAACACATCTTTCTCAGTACTGTAAAGTATTCCTGGTATGAAGGAAATGACTTCTCTTAACTTCATAAATGACTGTCCTTGATCATTTCCATCCCATAATCCTTTCGACCGCAGCACGTCTCGAATGATATTTCCTACTTGTGGCCTTCCACTTAATGTGATGATGTCATCACAGATATTGCCTGCAGTTGCAAACTCCTGCTCACTTCTGTGTCTGTGGCAGTATACCTTTACAATATCCACACCCTTCTTTGTTTTCTTTATGGAAAAATAGGATGACATGATGGCATCAAAGTTTTGAAGTACTGGTACCTGTTGACTATGAATCTCCTCTTTAAAGCTTTCTACATCTGCCTCAGACCATTCATATTTTTTCTCAATGTAATATTTCAGAGACCATTTTCTGTACAGTGCATCAAATTTCTCCAGTGATTTAACAGAAGTTCCTGTCTTGTTGGAGATTCTTTTGATCTTGTGCTCTCTCAGCCGTAAGCAGACTGATGTCCTTGTGCTTATTTCATCCCTAAACTCTGGACACTCAATGTACAGGAGAATGAACAGGTTAAAATACAGTGGGGTTTGAAGGATGGCTCTAGTGCCAATGTCCATTTCTTCTATTTTCTGAAGCAGCCCTTTTTCATTTGATCCTGTTGGGTGACATAATCTTTCAGCAGGTGGGCAATGAGCTTTTCTGTAAGCAATTTCATATCCTCTTCCTGAAGACCTGAAACTTTGAGGTTGATTCTTGAACGTTTTCCTTTGTTCACAATATCTGTTAGTTCCTCTGTATTCCCTGGGCGTGTTGTGACAATAAACTTCATAGTTTTTGAATTAAGTGCTAACATTTCATTGAAAAGTTTTCTAGATTTCTCATTGGCCTCATCATAGCCATCACATAAGACCAAACACATTGAACCTAGGACTACTGATTTGACTCGATCAAAAGGAAACTGAGCAACAGTTTTTGGAATCAAGCTTTTAAGGTTGTTATCAAAGTTGTCGTGGTCATGATTCCTGAACTGCATGCAGAGAAGGAATGGGAAGGAAGAGAGTTCTGGCATATCCATTGTTTTCTTGCACCATCCCTCTGCATAGGAACAAAGAATTGTGGTCTTTCCAGAACCTGCATCACCAGATATAATCACAACTTCAGGGTCTTTTCCCATTTTGTTTTTGTTGAGGATTTCTTTTTGATTTACAATGATATTTTGATTGCCATGGGGACTTCTATTTAACTCCTTATCCTCCTCCACTTGTAAAGAGACCACGATGTTGCCTGGATCTGTAAGACCATACTGAGCGAGCCAGTCATAGGGCAAAATTTGACAGAGGCGTTCATGAAGATACCGGAGTTCTGGTTCAGAGGATATTTGTATTATGTCAGAAAGCTCATTCCCATACTCTTCTATTTCTTCTTTAAGCCTTTGTCGATCCTGTAGGTTTGAGAGATCATATTTCTCACGGATCTTTTCTAGGGTCTTTGGAACAGCATCTTGGATCTCTGCTTTAAGCTGGTCAATGGCAGCACTGTGTTGTGGAAAGAGAGACTTTGTTTTCTCAAGAGTTTCCTCGAGCATTGCTTGAAAGTCTCTGAGTTTACTTTCCAAATCAGTTTTGTCTGACATATCAGGGGTTTCATGGCTAACAAAGTTCCTCTCATCTTTGATTTTTTTCACTAATCCTCTGAGTTTGTCACCAGGGTCATTCACGCCCTTTTGCCAAAGAACCTGGCAGATTTTGTTCATCACTGTGATGTCCAGATCTTCTGGAAGCTTATCTGTGAGATTTTCAATTTCCTGGGCATTGAAAGGACTTTTTTTCTGCTGTAGTGGAATTTGGTTGTCGATGAGAATCTCGCTGATCTTCTTTTGTCCTTGGAGAAAGCTTAGGTTGTATATTTTATAAACCACTTCCTTCCCCCAGTGCCTCACAAAATGGTAAAGTTTCAAGAATTTCAAAACTTTTGGGAAGAAACTGATCCTGAGGAGGAAGCCATGTTTTCTCAACACTGGAAGGAGGCTACGGAACAGAGAGTTTATGCTTGTGCATCCATATTTCCTCTTGCAAAAGACTTCATGAAGAGAATCTGCGAGGAAGAGAAGAATAAGAGCAGATAAGAGTGGGAAACAAAATAAGAGAAACATCAGTAATAATGATAACAAGAGAAGCAGTGCTAATATCAGCTTCAACTTAACTGTTCATAATGAGATCAATAAAACGAGGAACCAGAAAGAAAATTTGAGGAATTGGAGGAAGTGAACAGATTGATGGATGGAGGAGACTGGAGAAAGGGAAGGAAGCAGACATTTTGCTTAGGTCAGGTTAGCCTAGCTTAGTTTAGGTTAGGTTAGCTTAGGCTATGTTAAGTGTAGGTTAGGTTAGGCTGGGCTAGGCCTGGGTTAGGTTAGCCTAGCTTATTTTAGGTTAGGTTAGGCTCAGTTTAGGGTAGGTTAGGTAAAGGTTAGGTTAGTCGGCCGTTTTTACGGAATTTTGGCAAATTTTGCCAGATTTTGGCCACTTTCAGGCCGTTTTTGCTCTTTTTGGCCGTTCCTTTATCCAATTTAGGCTGTTGTTGCTTATTCTGGCCGTTTATTTGAATTTGGGTTCACTTTGGTACTTTTTCACACAATTTCAGTCAATTTTGGCTGTTTTCTGCGGAATTTTGCATAGGTTAGGTTAGCCTAGCTTACTTTAGGTTAGGTTAGATTCAGCTTAGGTTTGACTATTTTCATGGAATTTTGACCCATTTTGCCAAATTTCAATCATGCTTTGCCAGTTTTTGCTGCCTAGAGGACCATGCGTCCCCCAACTTCGTGAAGGTGTGGACCAGAGGCTGGTTGTCGGTCCAAATTGTGAAGGGCATTCTCTGCAGGAGGAACTTGAAGTGCCGTACCGCCCGGTATGCTGCGAAGAGTTCCCAGTCGAAGGTGCTGTAGTGGGACTCGGTGGGGCTTAGCCTCCTGCTGAAGAAGGCGATGGGCTGAGGTGTCCCCATGATGACTTGCTCCAGGACAGCTCCGCAGGAGATGTTGCTGGCGTCCGTCGTCAGCTGGAGGGGAGCATTGGGGTTCTGGTGGGCCAAAGATGTTGCTTTGGCGAGGGTGGCCTTCATCAGGAGGAAAGCCTTCTGCTGGTTGGGGCCCCACACTAAGGATTTTGGCCGTCCCTTGAGGACCTCCGTCAGGGGAGCCATGGTGTGAGCAATCCCCGGGATGAATCTTCTGTAGTAGTTGACCATCCCGAGGAATTCTTGTAAGGGCCTGATGGAGGTAGAGGTGGGGAACTTCTCAACGGCTTCGACCTTCAATGACATTGGGCAGACGCCCTCAGGGGATATCTCGTGGCCCAGGAATTCCACCTTCTCGACGCCGAAGGTGCACTTGTTGAACCTGATGACGAGGCCACTTTCCTGCAGGTGCTGCAGAACCTTCTGGATGTGTTGCAGGTGTTCCTCCCTGGATCTGGAAAAGATTACTTTGATGTAGCAGACGCAGAAGTCCAGGTCCCCCAGGATGCTGTCCATCAACCTCTGGAAAGTCATGGCCGTGTTCCTCAGGCCAAACATGGAGAAGGCGAAGACATAGGACACCAAGGGCGTGGCGATGGCAGTTTTGAGGATGTCCTCCGGCGCTACTGGTACCTGAATATACAACTTTAAAAGGTCCATTTTTGAGAATATTTTGGCCCCGTGGAAAGAGGCCGTCAGGTCCTGCATGTTTGGCAGGGGTCAGCCGCCTGTAGTCACCACAGGGCCTCCAGGTATCATCCGCTTTCTGCACTATGTGAAGGGGGAGGCCCGCGGGCTGGGAACCTTCCTGCATATGCCCATCCTCTCCATCTCAGCGAAGACCTTTTTGGCCTCCTGAAGGTGCTGCAGGGGAACCCGTCGGAACTTTGCGTGCGTCGGGGGGCCCTTCGTCTTGAAGTAGTGGTATATCCCGTGTTTGACAGGAGCCCCGGGCATCTGGCGGAGCTCGGGTTTGAAGACCTCCAGGAACTCCTTCAGGAGGGAACCGTACTGGTGGGATGCGATGGAACACATGGCGGGCTCTTTGGGGCCTGTCGACAAGGGCAGGGACTGGCAGGACTCGTGTCCAGCAGGCGTTTCCAGCCAATGTTGACTGCCAGACTGAAGTGGGCGAGGAAATCCGCCCCAGGAGTGGAGTCCTGATGTCCGCGATGATGAACTCCCATCTGTACCTCCAGCCAAGGATGGAGATCGACAGGAGCTTGGTGCTGTAGGAGAGGCTGGGGGACCCGTTTGCGGCTGTCAGGGTGGCAGTCAGGTCCGGCGGGCATCTGCGGTCATCTCCTGAAGGCGTAAACACTGAACGCATGGCTCCAGTGTTGACCAGCATCATCCTGCCGGAGATGGTGTCGCAGGCATAGAAACCTAATGGTGAGGGACCCTGGATTTTTCTGCTGCTGCTGCCATGGTGGCCTGTGGGGTTGGCCACCTCTGCCTCTATTTTTTGAAGGAAAGAAAGGGCAGGGGGCTTCACACCTCTGGGCGGCTCTCCCGAACCTCCGGTGGAAGTAGCATAGCCCCAGCCCTTCCCTCTTCTGCTGGTGGAACGATCTCTTCTGCTCAATGGAGTTGACGGGCTCCGTGGTGAGGTCCTCCGGCAGGAGGCAGTTGGTGGAGTGTGCGGGAGTGGTTGCCCACTTGGCCACCTTCATGGAGTCCGTCAGCTGCTGCGCCAACCTGATTAGGTCATCAACCGGCAGGGGTGTAAGCGCCCGTGATCTGCCCACGGACCTCCGGCTGTAGCTGCCACTGGAAGATCTCCTCGACAGACTGATTTCCTTGCATCTGCCACTGCTGTCAGTCTCAGGGAGGAGGAGGAGGTCCTGGAGGGCGTGCCACACTTCCAAGAGGGTCCCCTCCTGCCGGGGGTTGAGGGCGAGGTCGAGGGCACGGGCAGCTCTCTCAGAGACCAGCAGGGAGCAGGTCTCGACAAGAGTGGATTTCAGTTCTTGGAAGGTGGTGGGGACCAACGTCATCATCAACCAAGGGGCGATCTTCTTATAAATCTCCTCCGGGAGGGTGTTAATGGTGATGTCCGCCTTCAACACCTCGTCAGTCAGGCCTGCTATTCTGAATTGCCCCTCGACCCTGTAGAACCAAGACACTGCGTTCTCCCTGGTGAATGGCAACAGCCTTATGTTAAGGGCCGTTTTTGGTTGGTTCGTCAGGGGGGCCATCGCGTGGGGCGGCAGTACCGGAGTGGAGGTGTGCGCAAGGGGGGCCGGTGATAGGGAGGTGTCTGCCTCCGAGAGGTTCACGGTAATTTGTAAATGGTTGGGAATGTCTCCATCCATGCTCTCTTCGTGCTCTCACTTGGAGTGTGTGGGAAAACCCACGCCCATACACAATGGGGGAGCGTGCTGTGTGGGTCCGCTAATGATGCTGGCAACCTGCCAACGAGGGTTGGTTAACGCCCAAACACTGTTAGAGTGCCGTAGTTAGTCCATTAGGGGCATGGATTAGGTTCATTGGGCCAAGACTTAGTCGCCGTTTGGGTCTGTTAATGGCTTCCGGGAACCACTCCAGGGCTCACCATTGTGAGAGAGGTGCGAAATAATGAGCAGGGAGACAAGTACTGCTGATTTTGTAAGAGGTGCAAAAGAAACGAGCAGGTAAAAGTTACTGCTACTTTATTACAGATCCAGGCAGTTTATATAGCGGCCGACTGGTGCCGGACCGCGGAAGACAATGACATTGATTGCGACCTGAGGTCAAAACAATTAACAATAATATGTGGCGAACAAGTACAATTTACAATACAAAAACATACAGAGTTTCAATATGGATACAGTCTTGATGCCTGTGAATAAAGAAACATACGATACATAAATTATGACAGTTGTACAAATATGTATAAAGTTAAAATGGTAGAAAATGCGTGACCTGGCACGTTTAGGCGTGACCAATTGAGCGTGAAGAAAATGGGAAGTCACCAAAGAAAACTTGTTCAGCGGAGACTTAATTAATGACGCCTTAGAAGCACTCTGCTGGCGTCGATGTGGTGACTTTACAAATACTCCCCCTCCACCAAGACGTGGGACACGTCTGATTAATCTGTATATCTGCTGGGATGCTGAAGGGTGCCGCGGCTTCTTGAAGACAACGGAGGGGTCTCCCGCGCGTGAGGCTGCTGGGCGGGCGGTCCTTTCCTGGGACAGCCGCGTGCCCGCCATTTGCGGGGGCGTGGGCGTGACGGAGTGCGGCTGGGCGGGAGGGGTGCTGCGGCGGCACCGGTGCTCTCCGTCAGGAAGGCGGGCTTTAAGCGGTCTATTGAAACCCAGTCGTCCTTCCCAGGGAGTGCCAGTTGGAACGCCTTGCTGTTCTGCTCCAGCATGCGGATGGGACCCCTGTAGGGCCTGGTCAGTGGTGGGCGGATGGCGTCGACTCTGACGAAGACGTGGGTGGCGGATGACAGCTCTGGCAGTGCGAAGATGGTTGATCTGCCGGTGTACGTGCGCCTGCAAGGGGTGAACTTGCCGGCCACGTCGCAGAGCCTCTGCAGTGATGGGGTGTGGCGATCTTCTGTTACAAGCTCGCCCGGGACCACAAGGGGTTCCCCGTAGGTTTGTTCGGCTGCAGACGGGGTGCCGTCGGCTCTGGGGGCCGTTCTTTAACCGAGGAGGACCCACGGCAGCTGATGTTTCCAGTCCTCGGCGGTGCAGCAGGCCATGAGGGATACCTTCAGGGACCTGTGGAACCGTTCGACCAGGCCATTGGCGGCCGGGTTGTACGCCGTGGTGGTGTGATGCGTGGTCCCCAGCAGTTGAGCCAGGGCGGACCATAATTCGGACAGGAAGGCGGGGCCCCTGTCAGTCGTGATGTGATCCAGGACGCCGAAGCGGCTAATCCAACTGGAAAGCAGGGCCTCGGCGCACACGCTGGCGGTGGCTTCTTGCATGGGTGTGGCTTCGGGCCACCTTGTCGAACGGTCTACCACCGTCAGGAGGTATCTGGACCCTCCTGATGGGGGAAAGGGCCCGACGACATCAACATGGATGTGGCCGGCGGCGCCTGGCTGCGGGAACTCGCCTACCCGGACTGCGTGTGACGACCCACCTTGCCGGTCTGGCACTGCAGGCACTGTTTCGCCCAGGACGTGGAGTCCTTTTGCACCCCGTGCCAGACAAACTTTTTTGAGAGCAGTTTGGCCGTGGTTCTGCCAGAGGGGTGTGAGAGGCCGTGAATTATGTCGAATATCTGGCGGCGACGTGAGGCTGGAACCAAAGGGCGGGGCTGACCCGTGCTGATGTCGCTGAGTAGACTTGGGCCTCCGGGGGCGAGGGTCACGTCCCGCCACTTAAGGGACGTGATGGCGGTGCGGTATGCTGGGGTTTCTGGGTCAGTGACTTGTTCTCTGGCGAGGTCTTGGTAATTTACACCAAGCTGCACTGTGTTCAACTCGACTCTGGAGAGGGCGTCTGCTACAGGATTTTTTTCTGCCGGGTAGGTATCTGATGGAGCAGGTGAATTCAGCTATGGCTAAGAGGTGGCGCTGCTGCCTGGAAGACCATGTGTCCCCTTGTTTCGTGAAAGCATGAACCAGTGGCTGGTGGTCCGTGAGGATTGTGAAGGGCGTCCCCTCCAGGAGGAACTTGAAGTGCCGGACTGTGCGGTACATCGCGCAGAGTTCCCTGTCGAAGGTGCTGTAGCGGGTCTCTGCGGGATTGAATTTCTTGCTGAAGAAGGCAATGGGCTGGGGGGCGCCGTTGATGACCTGCTCCAGGACAGCACCGCAGGCGACGTTGCTGGCATCCGTAGTTAGCTGGAGGGGGGCCTTGGGATCCTGGTGTGCCAAGGCTGTTGCCTCGGCGAGGGCGGCCTTCGTCAGAGAGGAGGCCTGCTGCTGGCTGGGTCCCCAAGACAGGGACTTTGGTTGGCCCTTGAGGACTTCTGTCAGGGTGGCCGTGGTGTGTGCGATCCCGGGGATGAACCGCCTGTAGAAGTTCACCATCCCAAGGAACTCCTGGACGGCCTTGACAGAGGTGGGGGCCGGGAACCTGGTTACGGCTGCTACTTTTGATGTGAGTGGGCGGACGCCTGCCGGAGATACCTCGTGACCCAGGAACTCTGCTTTCTGGACGCCGAAGGTGCACTTGTCAAAACGGACGACGAGGCCGTTCTCTTGGAGGTGCCGCAGGACTGCCCTGATGTGCCTTTGGTGTTCACTGTGAGACCTGGAAAATATGAGGATGTCATCAACGTAGCAGACGCAGAATTTTAGGTCACCGAGGATGCTGTCCATGAGCCGCTGGAAGGTCGCCCCGGCGTTCCTCAATCCGAAGGTGGAGAAGGCGAACACATAGGACCCGAACGGCATGATGATGGCAGTCTTTGGTATATCCTCTGGTGCAACAGGTACCTGAAAATATGATTTAAGAAGGTCCAATGTAGTGAATACCTTGGCCCCGTAAAAAGAGGCCGTGAGGTCCTGCATGTTGGGCAGAGGGTAGTGGTCGGGCTCCGTTGCAATGTTGAGCCGCCTGTAGTCGCCGCAAGGTCTCCAGGAGCCGTCCGGTTTCTGCACCATGTGGAGGGGGGAGGCCCACGGACTGGAGGCCTTCCTGCAGATTCCCATTCGCTCCATCTCCGCGAATGATTTTTTCGCCTCCTGAAGGCGGTGTGAGGGAAGCCTTCGGAACTTCGCATGTGTTGGAGGCCCTTTAGTTGTTATATGGTGGTATATGCCGTGCTTGCCTGGGGTCCCGGGGTCTTGTCGAAGCTCGGGCTTGAACACCTCAGGGAACTCCGACAGTAGGTGTGGGTACTGGTGGGGGGCGACGGGCGCTAATGGTGGGTTTGGGTCCCGCTGTTAATGGGAGGGACCGGCAGGAGTCGGTATCGAGGAGGCGCCACGCCTCACGTCGACTAGTAGGCGAAGTGCGCCAGGAAGTCGGCCCCAAGAAGTGGGGTTCCTCGTCCGCGACAATGAAGTCCCAGGAGTAATTCTGGCCAGGATGGAGATCGACAGGGGCCTGGTGCCGTAGGAGAGGATGGGGATCCGTTGGCGGCCGTCAAGAAGGCGGCCGGATCTGGTTTCTGGTTGTGGTCCTCTGGATGCCGGAAGATCGATTTAAAGGCCCTGTGTCGACCCCCGTTTTTGAACGGGCGAACGAGCAGGGCGGCAGGCAGTTTCGGGCATCCTTTCCGAACCACTTGTGGTAGCGACAGAAGCCCGGGGAACTCCATCTGTTGTGGTTCGGTGGACGTCTCCTGGCGACGGCGTTGACGGTCTGCTCCACTTCTTCTTCCGGCTGGACGGAGCTGACCGACTGTGTGGGCAGTTTTAGCCGCTGTGAAGCCTTCACGGAGTCTGTGAGGTGTTGTGCCATCTCTATGAGGTCCTCGAGCGGCATGGTGTAGGGGTGAGCAATCTGGGTGCGGACCTCCGGAGGAGCTGGCGGAAGGTAGATTTCCCGCGCATGCTTATCTCCTGTTGCTTTTCGTGCTGTCGAAATCTGGCAGTGACAGGAGATCCACGACCATATTCCATGCGTCCCTTGCGTTGAGGTTGTGGCGTGGGTTGACGGCGAGGTCGATAGCACGGGCGGCCCACTCGGCGATAGGCAGGGAGCACGCTTCGAGGAGGAACTTCTTCGTGGCGCTGTATGTGAGGGTGTGTGTCTCGGGTACCCGCAAGACGAGTTTTCTGTACACTTCCTCCGGCAGGGCGTTAAGCACTGTGTCGGCCTGCAAGATTTCGTCCGTCAGGTCTGCCACCCTGAAGTGGCTCTCGACCCTACGCAGCCACATCGTTGGGTTCCCCTGTATAAAAAGTGGCAGCTTTACGGTGAGGGCGGCCCGCGATTGTGTTGCCGGGCCATGGAGTGTTCGGGGCACTGGCGTGGGTGTGGAGGTGCGGGAGGGCCTCAGTGCGGGGACAGGTGCGGGTGAGATGGGAGGTAGGTAGACCTCCGAGTCCACGAGGTCCGCGGTTAGCTGCATGAAGGAGGGGATACCCGCGTCCATGCTCGCTGCTTTGCCCTCTTACTGGAGTGGGGTACTCGCGTCAGAACGCACTTTCGTGCGCCGTGTGGGTCCGCTAGTGACGCTGCTGGGGTTCGCCGACAAGAATCAGCACGCTCAAACGCTGGTTACAGCGCCGTGTTTAGGCCGCTAAGAGCGTTGGAGAATTCCTGGAGCCAAGACTAAGTCGCCATGTCGGTCCGCTAATGGCTCCGGGATACTGCAGGGGGTCACCACTGTAAGAAGTGCAAAAGAAACGAGCAGGTAAAAGTTACTGCTACTTTATTACAGATCCAGGCAGTTTATATAGCGGCCGACTGGCGCCGAATCGCGGAAGACAATGACATTGATTGCGACCTGAGGTCAAAACAATTAACAATAATATGCGGCGAACGAGTACAATTTACAATACAAAAACATACAGAGTTCAATATGGATACAGTCTTGATGCCTGTGAATAAAGAAACATACGGTACATAAATTATGACAGTTGTACAAATACGTATAAAGTTAAAATGGTAGAAAATGCGTGACCTGGCACGTTTAGGTGCGACCAATTGAGTGTGAAGAAAATGGGAAGTCACCAAAGAAAACTTGCTCAGTGGAGACTTAATTAATGACGCCTTCGAAGCACTCCGCTGGCGTCGATGTGGTGACTTTACAATTTATTGATGAAAGCTAGTTGCTTATAAAACGGGATGCGGACGTCTACGTAGTGCGCAGAGACAGCTGATACAAAGATTTACAGGTGACCTGAGGTCAAACTAATTCCTTAAAAAACAGGACAGGTACATACAGAGAACATAGTGATAAACAATGTCTGACATCTGACATAAATAACTTGTTACTTGTACATAATACATGATTGCTTAGGAAGACAACATATACACAGTTTACAATTTTATGATAATAAATATATATTCCGCCCGACCTTAGGTCGGGAAAGGCACAGCAGAAAACGGGATGTTCTTCACAGAGAACGCGTTGAGCGGGAACTTTACAAGTCAAGTATTAGTAAGAGTGTAAAGTCACCACATCGACGTCAGCGGAGTGCTTCGAAGGCGTCATTAATTAAGTCTCCGCTGAGCAAGTTTTCTTTGGTGACTTCCTGCTTTCTTCACACTCAATCCATCACGCCTAACGTGCCAGGTCACACATTTTCTACCATTTCAACTTTATATGTATTTGTCCAACTGTCATAAATCATGTATCATATATTTCTTCATTCGCAGGCATCAAGACTGTATCCATATCGAAGCTCTATACGTTTTTGTATTGTAAATTGTACTTGTTCGCTGAATATTATTGTTAATTGTTTTTTACCTCAGGTCACGCTCAATGTCATTGTCTTCCACGGTTCGGCGCCAGTCGGCCGCTATATAAACTGCCTGAATCTGCAATAAAGCAGCAGTAACTTTTGCCTGCTCGTTTCTTTTGCACCTCTTACAGTGGTGACCCCCCGGAGTATCCCGGAGCCATTAGCGGACCGACACGGCGACTCAGTCTTGGCTCCAGGAACCTCCAACGCTCTTAGCGGCCTAAACATGGCGCTGTAACCAGCGTTTGAGTGTGCTGATTCTCGTCGGCGAACCCCACCAGCGTCACTAGCGGACCCACACGGCGCACGAAAGTGCGTTCTGACGCGAGTACCCCACTCCAGTAAGAGGGCAAAGGAGCTAGCATGGATGTGGGTATCCCCTCCTTCGTACACTTAACTGCGGACCTCGCGGACTCGGAGGTCTACTTCCCTCCCATCTCACCCGTGCCCGTCCCCACACCGAGGTCCTTCCGCACCTCCACACCCACGCCAGCGCCCCGAAAACTCCATGGCCCGGCAACACAGTCGCAGGCCGCCCTCACCATAAAGTTGCCACCTTTCATACAGGGGAACCCAACAATGTGGCTGCGCAGGGTCGAGAGCCACTTCAGGGTGGCGCACCTGACGGACGAAATCCTGCAGGCCGACACGGTGCTTAACGCCCTCCTGGAGGACGTATACAGAAAACTCGTCTCGCTGGGTGCCCGAGACACAAACCCTCGCATACAATGCCGCGAAGAAGATCCTCCTCGAAATGTGCTCCCTACCCATCGCCGAGCGGGCCGCCCCTGCTATCGACCTCGCAGTCAACCCACGGCACGACCTCAATGCAAGGGACGCATGGAGCATGGTCGTGGACCTTCTGTCACTGCCAGATTTCGACGGCACGAAAAAGCAACAGGAAATAAGCCTGTCGCGGGAGATCTACCTTCGCCAGCTCCTCCCGGAGGTCCGCACCCAGATTCCTCACCCCTACACCATGCCTCTCAACGACCTCATCAAAACGACGCAGCACCTCACGGACAGTGTGCAGGCCACACAACGGCTAAAAGCGCCCACACAGTCGGTCAGCTCCGTCCAGCCGGAAGAAGAAGTGGAGCAGGGCGTCAACGCCATCGCCAGGAGGCATCCACCGACCCACAACAAGTGGAGTTCCCCTGGCCTCTGTCACTACCACAAGTGGTTCGGCAAGGACGCCCGAAACTGCCTGCCGCCCTGCTCGTTCGCCCGTTCAAAAAACGGGGGTGGTGGCGGCCAGCAGGACAAACCGCCATGGCAACCGAAAAACCCAGGGGCCCAGAACCAGTAGACTTCTATGTCCGCGACACCGTCTCCGGCAGGATGATGCTGGTCGACACAGGGGCCTTCAGATCGATCTTCCTGGCATCCAGGGAGGACCGCAGCCGGAAACCAGACCCGGCCACCTTCCTGACAGCCGCCAACGGATCCCCCATCCTCTCCTACGGCACTAGGCCCCTGTCGATCCCCATCCTTGGCCAAAATTACTCCTGGGACTTCATCGTTGCGGACGTAGGAGCCCCGCTCCTGGGGCTGACTTCCTGGCACACTTCGGCCTGCTAGTCGACGTGAGGCGTAAGCGCCTCCTCGATACCGACTCCTGCCGGTCCCTCCCATTAACAGCGGGACCCAAGGCGCCCACCATCAGCTCCGTCGCCCCCACCAGTATGCACAAATGCTGCCGGAGTTCCCCGAAGTTTTCAAGCCCGAACTTCGACAAGTCCCCGGGGCCCCAGCCAAACATGGCATATACCATCACATAACAACTAAAGGCCCCCTGACACATGCGAAGTTCCATAGGCTTCCCCCACAGCGCCTGCAGGAGGCGAAGAAGGCATTTGCAGAGATGGAGCAGATGGGAATCTGCAGAAAGGCCTCCAGCCCGTGGGCCTCCCCCCTCCACATGGTGCAGAAACCGGACGGCTCCTGGAGACCTTGCGGCGACTACAGACGTCTCAACATTGCAACGGAGCCTGACCACTACCCTTTGCCCAACATGCAGGACCTCACGACCTCCTTTCACGGGGCCAAGGTATTCACTACATTGGACCTTCTTAAATCATACTTTCAGGTACCTGTCACACCAGAGGATATACCAAAGACTGCCATCATCTCGCCGTTTGGGTCCTACATGTTCGCCTTCTCCACCTTCGGATTGAGGAACGCTGGGGCGACCTTCCAGCGGCTCATGGACAGCATCCTGAAATTCTGCGTCTGCTACGTTGATGACATCCTCATATTTTCCAGGTCTCACAGTGAACACCAAAGGCACATCAGGGCAGTCTTGCGGCGCCTCCAAGAGAACGGCCTCGTCATCCGTTTTGACAAGTGCACCTTCGGCGTCCAGAAAGCAGACTTCCTGGGCCACAAGGTATCCCCGGCAGGCGTCCGCCCGCTCACGTCAAAGGTAGCAGCCGTAACCAGGTTCCCGGCCCCCACCTCCGTCAAGGCCGTCCAGGAGTTCCTCGGGATGGTGAACTTCTACAGGCGGTTCATCCCCGGGATCGCACACACCACGGCCCCCCTGACGGAAGTTCTCAAAGGCCAACCAAAGTCCCTGTCTTGGGGACCCAGCCAGCAGCAGGCCTTCTCCCTAACGAAGGCTGCCCTCGCCGAGGCAACAGCCTTGGCACACCAGGATCCCAAGGCCCCTCTCCAGCTGACGACGGATGCCAGTAACGTCGTCTGTGGTGCTGTCCTGGAGCAGGTCATCAACGGCACCCCCCAGCCCATTGCCTTCTTCAGCAAGAAATTCAATCCCGCAGAGACCCGCTACAGCACCTTTGACAGGGAACTCTGCGCGATGTACCGCGCAGTCCAGCACTTCAAGTTCCTCCTGGAAGGGACGCCCTTCACAATCTTCATGGACCACCAACCATTGGTTCATGCCTTCACGAAGCAAGGGGATGCATGGTCTTCCAGGCAGCAGCGCCACCTCTCAGCCATAGCCGAATTCACCTGCTCCGTCAGGTACCTCCCCGGCAGAAAAAACCCTGTGGCAGACGCCCTCTCCAGAGTCGAGTTGAACACAGTGCAGCTTGGAGTAAACTACCAAGACCTCGCCAGAGAACAGGCCGCTGACCCAGAAACCCCAGCATACCGCACCGCCATCACGTCCCTTAAGTGGCGGGACATGACCCTTGCCCCCGGAGGCCCAAGTCTCCTGTGTGACATCAGTACGGGCCAGCCCCGCCCCTGGTTCCAGCCTCACGTCGCCGCCAGATATTCGACATAATCCACAGCCTCTCACATCCTCTGGCAGAACCACGGCCAAACTGCTCTCAAAAAGTTCGTCTGGCACGGGTGCAGAAGGACGCCACGTCCTGGGCGAAACAGTGCCTGCAGTGCCAGACCAGGAAGGTGGGGTGTCACACTCAGTCCGGGGTAGGCGAGTTCCCGCAGCCAGAGCACCGCTTCGGCCACATTCACGTTGACGTCGTCGGGCCCCTTCCCCCATCAGGAGGGTCCAGATACCTCCTGACGGTGGTAGACCGTTCCCACCACGGTGGCCGAAGCCACATCTATGCAAGAAGCCACCGCCAGCGCGTGTGCCGAGGCCCTGCTTTCTAGTTGGGTTAGCCTCTTCGGTGTCCCGGACCACATCACAACCGACAGGTTGTGGTCCACCCTGGCTCAGCTGCTGGGGACCACGCATCACACCACCACAGCGTACAACCCGGCGGCCAACGGCCTGGTCGAACGGTTCCACAGGTCCCTAAAAGCATCCCTCATGGCCCGCTGAGACCGCCGTGGACTGGAAACATCAGCTGCCGTGGGTCCTCCTCGGTTTGAGAACCGCCCCCAGAGCCGACGGCACCCCATCCTCAGCCGATAAAACCTATGGGAAACCCCTTGTGGTACCAGGTGAGCTTGTGACAGAAGGTCGCCACACCCCATCACTGCAGAGGCTCCGCGACGTGACCGGCAAGTTTGCCCCTTGCAAGCGCACTTACACCGGCAGGTTGGCCACCTTCACACCGCCAGAGCTGTCATCCGCCACCCACTTCTTCGTCAGAGTCAACGCCATCCGCCCTCCACTGACCAGGCCCTACAGGGGCCCCTTCCGCGTGCTGGAGCGGAACAGCAAGGCGTTCCTGCTGGCACTCCCTGGGAGGAACGACTGGGTTTCAATAGACCGCTTAAAGCCCGCCTTCCTGCAGGAGAGCACCGGCGTCATCGCAGCACCTTCCCTGCCCAGCCGCCCTTCGCCATGCCCAGGCCCCCACAAACGGCGGGCACGCGGCCGTCCCAGGAAGGGCCTGCCCGCACCAGCAACCCAGCACCCTCACGCACGGGTGGCCCCTCCATTGTCTTCGAGAAGCCGTGGTACCCTTCAGCACCCCAGCAGATACACAGAGTAGTCAGACGTGTCCCACGTCTTTGTGGGGGGGAGTATTTGTAAAGTCACCACATCGACGTCAGCGGAGTGCTTCGAAGGCGTCATTAATTAAGTCTCCGCTGAGCAAGTTTTCTTTGGTGACTTCCCGCTTTCTTCAGACTCAATTCGTCACGCCTAACGTGCCAGGTCACGCATTTTCTACCATTTCAACTTTATATGTATTTGTCCAACTGTCATAAATCATGTATCATATGTTTCTTCATTTGCAGGCATCAAGACTGTATCCATATCGAAGCTCTATACGTTTTTGTATTGTAAATTGTACTTGTTCGCCGAATATTATTGTTAATTGTTTTTGACCTCAGGTCACGCTCAATGTCATTGTCTTCCGCGGTTCGGCGCCAGTCGGCCGCTATATAAACTGCCTGAATCTGTAATAAAGCAGCAGTAACTTTTACCTGCTCGTTTCTTTTGCACCTCTTACAAGAGTAATGTAAAGTGTGGTTTGGCCACAATTTTATTTAGTTGAAGGTACAAGTTTTCTTACTATTGCCTTAATATTAAGATGTTACAAAAATGATTTCGAACTATATTTACATAGTGAATTGTACAGATTATATATTTTACATTTTATTTCTTAATAGTATAATTCTATTCAGATAAAGCTCGAATTTTTCTTATTTTAACCTTAATATTAACTGTTATAATAATGATTTTGCAAAGTATTTACATAGTCAATCCTATAATTTATGTTTTTCACAAGGCATTTCCTAGTAGTATAATGTTTGAGGTTTATCATGATGAATATTCGAAGATACTCTTCTCCACTATCTGTGGTGTGTGTTTGGGTAGTTTTCTCTTCTGCTTCCGTTTCTTCCGTTAAGTCTCTATTGTACTGGACTAGTTTACGCCATATTTTGGTTGCCAGTCTATATATTGTCTGGTTAATTGGTTCTACTTTGTATTTTTTGTATATTTGTTGTATATTCAGATCATCATCTTCTTGATAGTTTCTCACTGCAGACCCTAGTATCTTATTTTGAAATTGTTGTAATATCCGTATATTGGAAGTCGATGCTAAACACGTGGGTATTGGTGGATATTCCATTATTGGTCTTATTAGACTTTTATAGAAATGGGTTTTAATATTTGTGTTCATATTCCTAGGCCTTTTTAGCTTTGTATTTTGTGTTCTTGCTATTCTTAGCCTTTCTCTTACATGTCTTGATATTCCTCTTTGTCTGAATTGCATTCCTAGTATTCTTGTGCTTTTAGTAAAATTCACTGGTTGTTGATCTACATTATTTGTGCACAGGTGTGCATGCAGATACTGATACTAGTTGAAATTTAGATTTATTTGTTTTTATCTTCCACTTCTTTTCAAATTGATTTATTCTTTGAATTTGGTCCATTTTTTTTTTTTTTTTTTTTTTTTTGTGTGGTACTTGTCTTTTCAAGGTTGGGTCCCTTCTTCTTGTACATTTTTCTGGGTGTATAACTATTTGGGTTATATCATCTGCAAAGCAGACATCGGTACAGTACTTTGGTGGTGAAGTCACATCTGATGCATATAAAATGAACAATGTAGGACTTAGTACAGATCCTTGTGGGACTCCACATAATAACGGCAATGGATTTCTTACGTGATTTTGTGATTTAATTGCTGCTGTTCGATCTTTAATGAAGTTGCATAGTATTTTCTCAAAAATGCCTGGAAGGTTGAGATGTAATATTTTGCACTAAAGTTCTTGTATCCATTCAAATGCCTTGGTTATATATCTACATACTAGGTTGCATATGTACTTTCTTCTTTGTGATAGTGCAATGCTTTCATATATCGTTGCTATTGCAATCTGGGTTCATCTTCCTTTCCTAAATTCACATTGATTTTTATTGTGTAACTGATTACCTTCTAGGAACAACATTAATCTGTTGTTAATTATTTTTTCCAATATTTTACTGGGTACTTGTAGTAATGATATTTGTCTATAATTCTCTACCTGACGCATATCTTTTCCTGGTTTGGGATCAAAACCATTATTGCATTCTTGAATATAACTGGAAAATATCCCATTGAGGGAGCCCAATTGTATATCCTTTTTTAATTTTTCAAATGCAATGTCTGGTAAATTTTTTATTTTAACGTTATTAATTCCACTTCTTCCTGTTGCCTTGTTTTTAAAATTTTTAATTATTGTTTTGATTTCCCATAATTCTGTTTTCCTCGTTAGTGGACAGTCTTCCACTGCCTGATCTTGTGCCGCTGTTAGCATTCCTTCTGTTTACTTCTTGAGTTCTCCCCTCTGTAGCCATTGCCATGTTTCATCTCTGGCCAGTTCTTTTGTCTGTCTTATGTACTGTCGTGCATTGGTATGTTGTTCTGTTTTTCATCCTCTAGTCTGTATATTTCTGGGTCTTCGTCTACTTTTATCAGTCCTTCTTCCCATGCATTCCTTAGCCACTCATCTTCACTTGTTTTCAGATATTGCCCCAGTGCTCTGCTCTCGATGTTGATACAGTCCTCTATGCTTAGTAGCCCTCTCCCCCTTCCTTTCGTGTTATGTATAGTCTGTCTGTATTTGCTCTTGGGTGTAGTGCTTTGTGTACAGTTATGTGTTTTCTAGCTTTCTGGACTATGCTGCGGAGTTCAGCCTTCGTCCATTCCACTACTCCTGCTCTGTATCTGATTACTGGTACTGCCCTTGTGTTTATCGCTTTCGTTATTATTATTATTATTATTATTATTATTATTATTATTATTATTATTATTATTATTATTATTATTATTATTATTATTATTCCGAAAGAACCCTATTTATATGGACCATGCCACAGGGGCCATTGACTTGAAATTCAAGCTTCCAAAAAAATATGGTGTTCATCAGGAAGAAGCAAGAGGAAGTAAAGGGAAATACAGAAAGAAGAGATCCCACCCACTTATTGAAAATATCAATACTCTAATAAATAGATAAAAATGTATTAAAATGCAAGGAGAATAGTATTATGGTAGTAATGTATTACACCTTCACTTGAACTTCAGAAGTTGCAATTGCACGACATCCTCAGAAGGGAGGCTGTTCCACAGTCCAGCGGTGTGAAGAATAATGGACCTCTGGAACTGAGAAGTTCGACAACGAGGCACAATTACTACATATAGGTGCTGCTGTTCAGTGAATCTGGTTGCTCTTGGCAGGAAAATGGGATCAGGGATCAGTTGTGAATGTCAAAGATCACTGTTAAAATACAACTTATGAAAAATTAACAAACAAGAAAAGACCATCTGTCGTTGGTCCAAGTCATAATTGCCAATATTAGGAAACAGAAACCTACCACCACGAACCACTCTATCTAAAAGAGATAAATCTCTGGCAGAAGCAGACATCCACACCAGAGAACAGTATTCTAGTAAAAGAAGAACAAATGCCATAAAACAGGTTGTATTGATTTTATCACTGTTGTGAATATATGAGACCTTACGAACAATATCTAACTTTCGCTCGGCATTTGCTGAAACTTTCATTAGATGTTTCTCAAAAGTTAAATGTGAGTCAAAAGTTACCCCTAGAATTGTTAAAGCTTCAGACTCAATCAGCAAAGTTCCGCCCACCTGAAAGGGAGGATGGGGTCGGAAATCTGTACGAGATCTGCTAATCAATAATGTCTTCGTTTTACTGGAGTTCAGCCTCATACCCCACCGACTACACCATTCCTGTCCATGCCCCGAAAGAGGAGGAGAAGAGAAGGGGGAAAATTTCACTTAGGAATTGCAGAAACAAATGGAAGACACATAAAGAAAGAGAGAGAGAGATTTTATTGGAAGTCAGGAACAAAAACTAAGTTTCATGACAAATAATACATTTAGATGAGAAGAGGAGATGGAGACTTTTACTTAGAAAGAGCAGGAACAAATGGAAGACACACACTCATAGAGAGAGAGAGAGAGAGAGAGAGAGAGAGAGAGAGAGAGAGAGAGAGAGAGAGAGAGAGAGGGGAGAGAGAGAGAGAGATTTTCCAATGGAAAACTATCACAAAATCGTACAAGTTTCTGTACAAATAATACAAATGGTAACCAAAGTTTATTAACTCCAGATAACCATTCTACTAATGTTGTAACCACAGTCATCTGATGCACTCTTACAGCCATATCAGCTGACAGAGGTTCGAACTATAAAGGTAGAACAGAGTAATTCCGTACATTTGCATTTCTCGACGTGAGTGAAGGGACTGCACTTTCCATAATGCCTCTGTGCACAAAACTTTTCTACTCATGGATACAATGGCACTTAATTGCAAAATTGTGAACATCAGCACACTTTGTGCTGACGTGCGTACAGAGTAAGATCCAACTGTCTGGACGGGAGCATAAATACTACCAATGTTCAGGTAGGCAAAGTACCTAAGCACTGAACATACACTGGGGTGTAAGAGGAAAGGGGATAATCAAGCAAGTCTGGTGTGTGTGTGTGTGGAGGAATGGAGGGAGGGAAGTTTGCACCCTAAACCCCAACTCACTCAGTTCCTGAACTTTTGTACTGTATTTTATGAACTGTAAAAACATTCCTTGACATGATCAGTAAATTTGATCCTCAGTTTTCTGACAACACCCTTGATGTTGAATGATCATGTTTATGCTCATTTACTGAAGTGTGGGATATGTATGCAAAATTTTTAAGGGACTTTTGGGTAATTAATAATAATTATCTTTATTTCAGGCCAGGGCCATATCCATTGATTATACAAATACAATACATACAATCTAGATGCATAAGATAACATGATAAAAATAATAATCGGCAGTATCCACACACTTGCTGGAGAAGGAGAAAAAATAGAATTCATCATAATGGTAATGACAGTAATTATATGGAGAATAATGGTAAAATAATATGAAAAATGATACCAATTAAAAATACAGATTGCAGACGATTAATTTCCAGCTAGGGGCCTTAGGTGGTTGCAGAAGTCAGTTCCAGAAGACTAAATATGAAAAGTGAAAATAGCAGAACTCTACAATGATATAAATCATAGTAATAATAAAAAAGGAGGATACCAATAATAACAAGTGACTTACAAATAATAATAATAATAATAATAATAATAATAATAATAATAATAATAATAATAATAATAATAATAATAATAATAATAATAATAATAATAATAATAGATTCTGGAGATGACACGTATTTGCAAAAATATAAAATAACGCATTTAATTAAGGAACAGACGCCTCATGCACCTCCTTACTGACATTATGTGAAGTTAGTCACAGATGATATGGCTGGCTTGAGATAGAAATGGAGCAAGTATATAGAAAGAAAAATTAAATCCTCATCACAACCTCTCCTTCAGCTTTCTCTCCATTCTTCTGTGTCCTGTGATCTTTGGGTCTGAGCTCCTTTCAGATCTGTCTGCTCCAGCCATGCCCCTTTTTCCAGGATTTTCTGAGCTATCCTACAGGTCTTTGGCTCTGCTGTTTCCATCCCTACTGCTTTTCTCAAAGTCAGTTTTGGAATGGTGGTAATGCTTGTGATCTCAGTGGAATCACTCTCTGAAACAAGCAATCTGCTAAAAGCATTTGAGGAGAAGTCATTGATGAGCTGATCAGAATGTAAGAAAGCCTGATAAAAAGGAAAGAAAGGAAGGGGAAATAGCATGCATAGTATAAGGTAAAAAGGAAAAGGGGACGCTCTGCAAGGGTAACTCTGTAGAGGAAGAAGATCACACGAGACTTGCTGTTATGACACTACTGGAGAGCGAAGGTGCTGAATAAAGACAGAGAAATTAAATGTTGTTAAAAACTGATACTTCAGTTTGCCAAGAGAGACTGTCAAGAACACAAGCAGTCTGAAATGTGCCGTTAGGGGAAGAATGTAACATATTCATTTCTGGATTCTGAGGAGAAGGCGTTTGACAAGAGAGAGCACCTTGACCAGCAATTCAATGTGCAATCAAAAAGCAAAAGGTGCCATCAATACCCTTTGAACTGGCAATACAATACCGTACCATAAAACCTAGAGTGACGACAGTCGATTACCCATGAGGAGTCCTTTGGTGTTTATCAGAGTAATGGCTTAAAAGAATGCCCTGGGAAGAGAGAGAGAGAGAGAGAGAGGGGGAAGGATGATTTTATTTTTATAAAAAATGTATGCTTTATATGAGAGAGAGACCTTACCTTACAGACCTTACAATTCGTTCAAGGTTGCCCAGGTCCCTCAGTGTGAGGCACCTTTGATGTCTACCAGAGAGTTGCTAACGCATCTTCCGGTATATTTTGCATCTTCCAGTCTTGGATGATCTGGGATGCATCTTAGATATTCGTCGAGCTTATTCTTAAACACATCTACGCTCACTCCTGTTATGTTCCTCAGATGAGCTGGTAGCGCATTGAATAGACGCTGCATTATCGATGCTGGTGCGTGGTGGATTAATGTCCTGTGTGCTTTCCTTAATTTTCCTGGTATAGTTTTTGGCACTATTAATCTACCTCTGCTTGCTCTTTTTGATAATTTTAGTTCCATGATGTTTTCGGTAATTCCTTCTATCTGTTTCCATGCTTGAATTACCATGTAGCGTTCTCTTCTCCTTTCAAGACTATATAAATTTAAGAATTGTAGTCTTTCCCAGTAGTCAAGGTCCTTAACTTCTTCTATTCTAGCTGTAAATGACCTTTGTACACTCTCTATTTGTGCAATATCCTTTTGGTAGTGTGGGTACCATATTATATTGCAATATTCAAGTGGACTACGTATGTACGTTTTATAAAGCATAATCATGTGTTCAGCTTTTCTTGTTTTGAAGTGCCGGAACAACATTCCCATTTTTGCTTTGCATTTTGCCAATAGAATTGCTATTTGATCATTGCATAACATATTCCTATTCAACATCACACCAAGGTCTTTAACTGCTTCCTTGTTTGTGATTGTCTCATTATTAGGTCCTTTATATGCATATAGCATTCCTACTTTATCACCATAGTTCATTGATTCAAATTTATCAGAGTTAAATACCATCCTATTTATCTCTGCCCATTTATATATTTTGTTTAGGTCTCTTTGTAGCGAGTTCCTATCTTCATCACAAGCAATTTCTCTACTTATTCTTGTGTCATCTGCGAAACTTCTTACTACTGAGTCCTTAACATTACTGTCTATGTCTGCAATCATAATCACAAACAGCAATGCAGCTAACACCGTACCCTGTGGTACACCGGATATTACCGTAGCTTCATCCGATTTCTCATCGTTTGCAATCACTATCTGTTTTCTATTTTGCAAAAATTCTTTTATCCATCTTCCTACTTTGTCAACAATGTTATGTTTTCTAATTTTTTCGCTAATATATTATGATCTACCTTGTCAAAAGCTTTTGCAAAGTCTAGGTAAACCACATCTGTATCTTTTTCATTTATCATATTTTTATATATGCTTTCATGGTGGACTAACAGTTGGGTTTGTGTACTTTTTCCGGGTACAAAACCATGTTGTCCTATATTGAACAATCTATTTTTCATTAAATGTTTCATTATATTTTTTTCATTACCCTTTCATATACTTTCATAATATGAGATGTCAGACTCACAGGCCTATAATTACTTGCCTCTAGTCTTGAACCACTTTTGAAAGTAGGAGTAATATATGCTAATTTATGCTCATCATAAATCTTGCCTGTATCTATACTTTGTCTTAATAATATTGCTAGCGGCTTTGCGATTGAATGAACCACTTTCTTTAACAATATGGCAGGTACTCCATCTGGTCCTGCTGCTGATCCATTTTTAATTTCATTAATAGCCTGCACAATATCGGCTTCTGTAATATCTATATCTGATAAGTATTCAGTATTTTCATCTCTTATTTCTGTATCATTATCTTCATTGTCAATTCTAGGTGTAAATTCACTCTTATATCTTTCTGCTAA
>NC_089789.1:440000-460000 GCF_040412425.1 Macrobrachium rosenbergii | reverse complement strand
TAGTCTTTCCCAGTAGTAAAGGTCCTTAACTTCTATTCTAGCTGTAAAGGACCTTTGTACACTCTCTATTTGTGCAATATCCTTTTGGTAGTGTGGGTACCATATCATATTGCAATATTCAACTGGATTATGTACATACGTTTTATAAAGCATAATCGTGTGTTCGGCTTTTCTTGCTTTGAATTGCCGAAACAACATCCTCATTTTTGCTTTGCATTTTGCCAGTAGTATTGCTATTTGATCATTGCATAACATATCCTTATTCAACATCACACCAAGGTCTTTAACTGTTTCCTTATTTGTGATTGTCTCGTTATTAGGTCCCCTATATGCCTATAGCATTCCTTCTTTATCACCATAATTTATTGATTCAAATTTATCAGAATTAAATACCATCCTATTTACTTCTGTCCATTCATATATTTTGTTTAGGTCTCTTTGTAGCGAGTTCCTATCTTCATCACAAGTAATTTCTCTACTTATTCTTGTGTCATCGGCGAAACTTCTCACCACCGAGTCCTTAACATTACTGTCCATGTCTACAATCATAATAACAAACAGCAATGCAGCTAACACCGTACCTCGTGGCACACCGGATTTTACCTTAGCTTCATCCGATTTCTCATCGTTTGCAATCACTATCTGTTTTCAGTTTTGCAAAAATTCTTTTACCCATCTTCCTACTGTGTCCACAATATTATGCTTTCTAATTTTTTTTGCTAATATATTATGGTCTACCTTTTTCGTTTATCATATTCTTATATGTTTTCATGGTGGACTAACAGTTGGGTTTGTGTACTTTTTCCGGGTACAAAACCATGTTGTCCTATATTAAACAAACTATTTTTCATTAAATGTTTCATTATATTTTTCATCATTACCCCTTCATACACTTTCATAATATGTGATGTTAGACTCACAGGCCTATAATTACTTGCCTCTAGTCTTGATCCACTTTTTGAAAATAGGGGTAATATAAGCTAATTTATGTTCATCATGAATCTTGCCTGTATCTACACTTTGTCTTAATAATATTGCAGTGGCTTTGTGATAGAATGAACTACTTTCTTTAACAAAATGGCAGGGACACCGTCTGACCCGGCTGCTGATTCTTTTTAATTTCATTAATAGCCTGCACAATATCGGCTTCATTAATATCTTTGTCCGATAAATATTTACTATTTTCATCTCTTATTTCTGTATCATTATCAATTCTAGGTGTAAATTCGCTCTTATATCTTTCTGACAATACATTGCATATTTCCTTTTTTTCATTTGTTAATCGCCCTTCAATTCTAAGAGGGCCTATTTCTACTCTTCTTTTATTCATCTTTTTTGCATATGAGTAAAATATTTTGGGGTTTTGCTTGATATTTTGCAGGGTCTTTTCTTCTAAGTCCCATTTTTCATTTTCTTTTGATTGCATAATCTTTTGTTCTGCATTTTCTATCTTACTTTTAGTTCCATCACTTTCCATGCATTCTTTTCTTTTGCAAGACCTTTTTCCACTTTCTGATTTTCTGGAACAGGATCCTTCTGCCTCTTGGTATGCATGACTGATGTTTACTTTTCTTCTTTGGTATATATTTTTCCACTATTTTCTCTAATATTTTATATAATATATCCATATTTACCTGTATATTATCACTTACGAATATGTCTTCCCAGTCTTTGTTTAATTCTTCATTTATTTCTCACCAATTTGTATTCTTACTATAGAAATTGTATTTTCCACATCCTTCCCACTTTTTTGTCTCTTGCTTATCTCTGTTTTCACTTGCTTTGGAACAGACTGTTAATTCTATGACATTATGGTCTGGAATACTCGTATTATACACTATTATTTCTTTAACATAGTTCGCCTCGTTCACAAATACTAGGTCTAAAATATTATCCTTTCTTGTTGACAGGTGATTTATTTACTGAATGTTATGTTCTAGTAGCATATCTAATAGCTTTTCAAATTGCCTCTTATCTTCTGCGCTACTATTACTCTCATTTTTATATGTATAAATTCAACCACAACCTCCTATTCATTCTTTCCAATCTACGAAAGGAAAGTTAAAGTCTCCGGATAGGAGTATAGTCCAGTCTTTGTGATTTCTACATATATCATCCAATTTGTCTATCATTATGTCAAACTCTTGAGTATTAGGGGGTCTGTATATTACGATGTTCATTAATTTTTCAGATTTAAATTCTACCGCTATTAATTCACATTCTATGTTACTATATTTCTCACAGATTTTTCCTTAATTAATGTCTCTCCCATTTATCGCGGTTCCCCCTTGATTCCTATTTTTTCTATCTGATCTATAAATTTAGAAACCCTTTATCTGATCATCATTACCAGTCTCTTAGGAATACCAGGTTTCACTTATATTCATTATATATCTATTTTTTCATTTTGGGTTAGTTTTTCTAAGCACTCTATATATCTTTTTGAGTTACTCAAAACTAAACCCTGTGCATTCATCACTATGATGGTTTGCATGTTATCCCCATTATCTAATGTGGGTAATAATAAGGATTTTCCCATGTCTCTTTCTTGTTCTGATATGTTGTTCTTTTCTTCATTTCCAGAAATTCGGACATTAAAAAAACCAGCTTTTCCAATATATTTGATCTTCCATCTTCATATCTATTCATTTTGTGTATATATCTACATTTATCTCCATATCTGCACCATCGCTTAGCATCATAGATACATTGCTTGTTCCTTGCACTGTACTTAGGTGCTGATGCCTCATATCGTGGTGCTGACATTTCGTAATGTGTTCTTGGCTTGCTTTTTTCCTTCAACTCATGTTCTTTGTTCATTTCTTTATTTGCTTCATTTTTCCTTGATTTTTAATATGTATTTGATTTTGATTTTTGTTCTTCATGGCTACCAGATGCATACCGTATATCTAGATTTTTTGTTAAACCTACATCCTCTTCCTTCTCTCAAGTTTTTGCATATTTTTGGATGTAGATCACTGCATTCATCCTCATAGCCGTCTAGTTATGCACATTTGCCATAAATCTCATAATTGTGACATATTTTGGGATGCTTGTAATAACATCTTTCACCGAATCTGCAATTCCCTCTTTTCAAAAGGGTGCATACTGTGTCTTTCTTTTCTTTTTTTTTTCTTGCCCTTTCCCATCAGTATGAAGATCCGGGTACAACCTCTTTGGCATTTTATTTTGGGTTATCATGTCATAATTTATTTCATAATATGTATGCTGCTGTATTGGCTCATATGTAGAATCTATGAGTTTCTCTGCATCCATACTCTTATTCTGAGGTTCCAATTGCACGGCATCGTCTGGGAGGCTGTTCCACAGTCAAACAGCGCAAGGAATAAGGACCTCTGGAACTGAGAAGTTTGACAGCGAGGCACATTTACTGAATAATGGTGCTGCTGTTCAGCGAATCTGGGTACTCTCGGCTGGTAAAGGGGATCAGGGATAACTGTGAATGTGAAAGATCTCTCTTGAAATGGAACTTATGAAAGAGTGATATACTGTACAAGAGACCATCTGTCGATGGTCCAAGTCATAACTGCTACTATTAGAAAAAAGAAACCTACCATCATGAACCACTCTATCTGAAAGAGATAAATCTCTGGCAGAAGCAGACATCCACACCGGAGAACAGTATTCTAGTAAAAAGAGTACAAATGAACTAAAACAGGTTGCATTGATTTTATCACTCTTAAAACTATATGAGGCCTTATGAACAATTCCAAACATTCGTGCTGCATTTGCTGAAACTTTCACTAGATGTTCCTCAAAAGTTAGATGTGAATCAAAGGTTACACTTAGAATAGTTAAAGCTTCAGACTCAGTTAGCAACGTTCCATCAACATGAAGGGGAGGATGGTGTAAGAAATCTGTATGAGGTCTGCTAATCAATAGGGTTTTCGTTTTACTGGAGTTCAGCCTCATACCCCACCGACTGCACCATTCCCTGAGCTGGTCCATGTCCCAAATGAGGCTGAGAGCCTCTTCATTTCTCGTAGGTGGAGACTTTACTACACCCACAAGTATTGCATCATCAGCAAACCGAACAGTCTTGTATTCCAGGCTAACAGCCATATCACTTGTATACACTAAAAATAACAGTTGACCAAGAGCACTACCCTGTGGAACTCTAGGCACAATAGGTCTTGGTTCACTAAAGATCTCATCCACAGCAACTCGTTGCTGCCTACCTGTAAGGAAATCTTGAAGTAATCCTAAAATATATCCACCCACTCCAAGATTCTGAAGTTTATAAATAAGTGCCTTATGATTTACTAAATCGAATGGAGCACTAAAATCTATTTGAATTGCTCTGCACTCAGAAACCTTGATTTGTCAGGTTTAAAGAAGGGGGAGGTAGGCTTCTACACTAATAAAATTTGTTTCAACTCTCAAAGAAGGCAGAGTGGTAGCCATTAACTGTGACTGGCATTCATACAAAAAAGAGGGTCAGTTAGAATGTGTAAATATCCTTTTTTTCATTTTTGTATGGCTGGAGTTTTAAGGCGTTAATCTTGAAGTGTACAAGTTTGAATCAGGTCATTCAGGTCTAGGGTTTGTCAAACTATCCACCAGATGTTTGTCTGGGCAACTCAAGGTATATTAGGATGATGGAGGTCGTCAGTTCTTTTATTTGATCTATTACGTAAGGACTGTTCAGATCGGGATCGATATAATGACCGTATAAAAGACAAAGAGATTTGATATCTTATTGAGTTGCTCAATTTAAAGTTTTTGCCAGTTTTACTTTAAATCAGGGGTTTTTGAACATAGACCATATCTCTCTCTCTCTCTCTCTCTCTCTCTCTCTCTCTCTCTCTCTCTCTCTCTCTCTCTCTCTCTCTCTCTCTCTCTCAGGATATTTACTAAACAATTTCCAGATTTATAAATCAACTTAGCATAAAAAGAAGTCCTTGGTGACAGGGAGATAGACAGAATGATGTACAGTAGTGGAATTTGATTTGAAAGGAGATCAGTTTAAAGTAAAGACAGAGAATCAAAAGAAAGGTGTTTGTAAGGATTATCTATGAACTTATCACTACCAATAGCTCACAGAAAAATGGAATATCAGTTAGCTAAAGAAACCATTTACTATTTTAGGAAAATTGATTTTCCCAGATTTTGGGAAGAAGGTTATATCCAGGCCCAAGTTTTCCTATTTGACCTTTTCCTCTTAGAGAGGTTGACTTCAGAGGGAGTTGAAGTAGCCCTTGCCTATTCTGCTCTGGTTTGCAAACCACAACAGTTGACTAATCACCAAAATCATTATTCACTGCTGTGAAGTAGGCACTATAATAATAATAATAATAGTAATAATAATAATAATAATAATAATATAATTTGACAGCAGACCCTCTTTTAAACAGGTTCTATTGAATATTATTGCTGCTTCAGCTGCATTTATTTTGTAGAAGACTTTTTCTATTTTCCTTATCGCGGACTTCTCTTCAGTGGAGGTGCGTGCTAACAGCTCGCCTATGTTTGTCATTTCATGGGGGAAAAGTCAAAATCTGGATTCTGCTTCTTTATATATTCTATACAGTTAGAACATTATGCCATATAGTTGCTAAACAATTGTTGCGCATGACGTTTCGACAGACTCTTCTGTCATTCTCCAGCGGGAGCTAGTAGAGGACTGGCAGATTGCATAGGTCCTTCTGAACTTATACACGGGCTTCAGTGGGGGTCATGGACGGCGAATTCTGATTGGTTGCAGTCGGCAAACTTCAAGCCAAATTTCTGCGGCGGCTCGATCTGACAGATCTTCACAACCTGGGAATATCATTCATTCCAGCATTCCCATTGGCCTGCCGTTGCGTGATGTCATGCCGGCTGACATCATCGTAGTTTGGCTGCTATTGGGCTGAGAATGAATGATGTCATTATCTACTCTCTGTCGTAGTCGGGATTGTCTCGAGAGCGCCTCGCTCACCAATGGCATCTCCATTCTCAGGGTTGTCGTTTTCAGGTATTCTTTGGATTTGGTGGGTGTTCCGCATTACTCTTCTTAAATTCGTGGGTAGGAGCGATGCCTCCTGCGTCGTATTCATTGTTGGTTTTCTCTCGGCAATGAGGAGCGCCTCTAGCAGCGAGCGCAGGCGTCGGTCGGCGGCTCACCCGATTATACTTGTATTTTGTATAATACTGTCGCGGGAGATGGAAATATTGTGGGTAGCACGGGCGTGGTTCATGATGGCACCCTCCTGGGCGTGGCAGGAGATCCTTTTGACAGACGCATCGTGGTCAATCCAATATAAGCGTCGGGCATCCTCGGACAGGACATACAAATGGGTAGACCACGTTCTTCTGCTTGAGGGTTCTCTTGCTGGTGGAGAATGACCAGGATGCATCTGTCAAAAAGGATCTCCTGCCACGCCCAGGAGGGTGCCATCATGAACCACGCCCGTGCTACCCACAATATTTCCATCTCCGCGACAGTATTATGCAAAATACAAGTATAATCGGGAGAGCCGCCGACCCTCGGCGTCTGCGCCTGCTAGAGGCGCTCCTCATTGCCGAGAAAACCAACAATGAATACGACGCAGGAGGCATCGCTCCTACCCACGAATTTAAGAAGAGTAATGCAGAACACCCACCAAATCCAACAAATACCTGAAAACGACAACCCTGAGAATGGAGATGACCCTGATGAGCGAGGTGCCCTTCGAGACAATCCCCCGACTACGACAGAAAGAGTAGATAATGACATCATTCATTCTCAGCCCAATAGCAGCCAAACTACTGATGATGTCAGCCGGCATGACATCACGCAACGGCAGGCCAATGGGAACGCTGGAATGAATGATATTCCCTGGTTGCGAAGATCTGTCAGGATCGAGCTTCGCCACAGAAATTTGCCTTGAAGTTCGCCGACTGCAACCAATCAGAATTCGCCGTCCATGACCCCCCACTGAAGCCCGTGTATAAGTTCAGAAGGACCTATGCAATCTGCCAGTCCTCTACTAGCTCCCGCTGGAGAATGACAGAAGAGTCTGTCGAAACGTCGCGGCAACAATTGTATAGAACTAACTGTACAGAATATATAAAGAAGCAGAATCCAGATTTTGACTTTTCCCCCATGAAATGACAAATATAGGCGAGCTGTTAGCACGCACCTCCACTGAAGAGAAGTCCTCAATAAGGAAAATAGAAAAAGTCTTCTACAAAATAAATGCAGCTGAAGCAGCAATAATATTCAATAGAATAATAATAATAATAATAATAATAATAATAATAATAATAATAATAATAATAATAATAATAATAATAATTAAAAGCCACAGTAGTGTTAAGAATATTTATGTACAAAGTTGGATAACTTCGCTGGGTAGGAGTTTCCAGAGCACACCAGTTTATATCTCCATGAGTCATAGAGAAAGCTAAATGGGAGGTTGAAATGTGTCCTAAAGAACTCCGCAGTTTTCTAGAGCTCTTAAGGATCTTCTCCAATCCAATTTGTTAGAAGGTGCCAGGAGAAGAGCAGGTGAGGTAACTCATGCTAGGGTTGTCTCTCACAGGCCTGCTTTCAATAAAAGATTTAATAACTTGTTGCAAAATTCCAAATGGGATTATTCGTCTGACAAAGTGGTCAATTTATCCTCTACTGTGTTTCATAGAGAGCAACTTGAAGTCTTAAATTTAGGTATGGGTTTTTGTGTAGGCACAACTGAAAAATACTTTCAGGATTCAATCTCTGGTATTAATTTCTATATTTTTAATAACCCTATTTAAAGTTGAATTGTTTAAAAGGGTTAGTGGTTGATAATTTAATTTCTGGAAATACAGATGTTTTGCCTAAAAGGCATAGAGGCCTTAGTTGCTTTGTCCAAGAATTAACAGATTAGGGTCTTGAAGGCGGACAAGGGGGCCGGCACGGTGGCGCTGGATACAGAGGACTATATTAGAAAGGTAAATTCTCTTTTAAGTGATGCTAATACGTATGAAATTGTGTCTCCCCCTCCCACAATCACTAAACTTCAACAAGACTTTAATAGGTCTGTAGGAAAATAGCAAAATCTATTTCTGATCCGCAGAAGAAGGCCACTATTTTATGCAAGATTTCATCAAAAACCCACCATTCCCATATTTCTACGGGAGTCCAAAAATACACAAACCTGGGTGTCTGATAAGACCCATTGCAGCGAAGTTGACTTGCAATACCCTCAAGACAATTTAGCAGAATGGCTAGCATCGATTCTAAGTGGTTTTGTCGGAGAAATCTCCGACTCGCATTTGATCCATTCATACGACTTTATTGAGAGGGCAAGGAACAACTTTGACACCAATTGCAGAATGGTCAGCTTAGATGTCACAGCTTTATTCACCAATGTTCATTTGGGATATGTTTTGGATAACCATAGAGAAAAAATTCTGCGTGAACATTCACACATTCCCATCCATTTAAAGCCTTTTTTGGCATTAGTTAGACTGCGTATCTACTAATTATTTTTATTTTAATGATGTTTGTTATAAGCAAATGTTTGGTGTGTTTATGGGCTCAAAATTACAGCCTATTCTGTCCAATCTGTGCATGGAGTTCATGGAGAGAAGTATTTTAGAACAATGTGATCCGCACATTAAGCCACTGGTCTAGTTCAGATTTGTTGATGATATCTTTATTCTTTTTAAAGGGGACGACACACAGCTGTAACAGTTGGTTGATCTTGCCAGTAGCATTGTACCATCTATTAAATTTACTGTTGAATTGGAGAAAGACAATAAACTTGCATTTTTGGATGTTTTGGTTATTGGAGATAACGTAAGTAACAGATTTAAATTTTCCGTGTTTTGTAAGAGTAACATTGCTGAGGGGTACATTCATTTCTATTCTTTTCATTCGTTGAGAATAAAAATGAATATTATTGTCAACTTCTGTCTTAGGGCCCTTCGTAGTTGTGATGTGGAATTATTAGAACTTGAACTTCAACATAATTATCTTGAATGTTTTTAAGGGTTTGAAGTATCCCGCTTGCATTATAGAACGAGCTATCTCCAAAGCAAAACGAACATGCCATGGTACGAGTGCAACATGTAATCCTAATATGGTAAAAAATAGTCAGTATTTATCCATTGCTTATAATCCGAAATTGGAAAATACCTGTCATCTTGCAAATAGTTATCAAAAGGATGTTCAAATTGCCTTTCAATATTAAAATACATTTAGAAATAGGTTAGTGTGTAGTAATGATAATAATAATAATAATAATAATAATAATAATAATAATAATAATAATAATAATAATAATAATAATAATAATATAATAATTAAGAAAACACGTGGTGTTTACCAAATCCCCTGTGCCAATTGCCTTAAAAAATGCTATGGAGAAAGTGGGTGGGGTTTGAATGTAAGACTTTGTGAACATCGTAGGGCCTAAGAGCTCCATGCACCGAATAATGAATGGCCTGGTTTCTCATTCGTTTGCTCCGGTCACAACATCAACTGGAATGGTGCCTCTGTCGTATATAAGAGTGGAGATGTTGGTGTTCGTCGCTTAGTGGAAGGGGCTGCTATGAGAAGGGGGTGTGCTTTTGAAGGGAACAAAACTTCACTGATGAGCATAATTTTGTTCATTCGCTTATTGGCCACTTTAAGCTTCATGTTTTTGGTGACTGTGAGACCCCTGATGCTGCTCCCGCCTCTCGTTTATTCCAGATGAATGATGTTGCTATAGCTGAGAGTCATGGCACCGATGGAGTCTCTGATGAGCTGGAATCACCCGTACGACCACTTCGCCTTTCCAACCATCAGGGGTTACCTGACTAACACTGTTAAAGGAACCTGCTTTGTACCAGTTTCCTGTTGTTGCCTTAACACTCTCCCTCTCCACTGCTTTACCGCTTAGTAGGACTGATGAGGGATGTGAGGTAGTATCTGAAAGCCTCTCCTTTTCGTTTTTAACTTTGTACATAAATATTTTTAACAGCACTGTAGCTTTTAATTGTCGATATTATAGCCTCGTTTCAGTGTCATCTTGTTTCACAATAATAATAATAATAATAATAATAATAATAATAATAATAATAATAATAATAATAATGTTATTATAATTAGCAAGAACTCACTAGCAAATCGCTCCCTCCTTTTTTTCATTTACTGTCTGCTGATCGATATTTCGCACGGTCAGAATACAAGGGATTAAAACCGATTGTAGGCCACTCCCTTTAAGTAGATAATTTCTGATTCAAGGCAAAAGTGAATCTGTCTGGCTGCTTCTCTTCAGACCAGCTGAAAATTACTCACTTCCCTATGTGCTGGACGTGCCCCCTGCCCATAGGAGAGGTCATAAAGCGACAACCAGACCAGGGCTCACTCTCAGACACGTGCCGGACGGCATGGATTAAAGACCAGACACCACACTAACGCCCTTGGCTGGACGATGCCCTTAGCCCACGACTTCTCCACCTAACCACGTGGCCTTTCAAAGTATACTTTTCCTTCGTGCACTTCAGCCGCCAACCACGTGTTCCCTTCGATGCTGGCCTGACCGATGACCCACGCCATTGCCCGGCGCTTTGTGAAGTTCCCACATGTAGCCGCTCAACATTGGAGTCCCTGCATCCTACCATGTGGAAGATTGCACTCGTCCTCAGAATCCGCAAGTCATCCACGGACCGCCTTCTGCGCTGGAACCAAATCTTCCTTACGGTAAAGTTTTCTTAATTTGAGTGCCAGTAATCACCGAATCTCTTGTCAAATGTCCATGCTACTCGAGTGTCGACAGTGCTAAGCCCTTATTAATTCATCGAAGCCCATTGGCACTCTCAGTGCAGCTTCGAATCCATTATCCTTTTGTCTGTTTTCATTACTGGCGTATAATTTGTGTATCTCTCATTTCAGAGGGACCCTATATCGTGGAATCTTCTCAGACTGTGTCTGGAATCCCCTAGTTTCATTCAATATCCTTCAGGATCAATAATTTACTTGGATTCCTCTTTCCCGTACTAATGTTATTTACGTAAATATACTCCTGTAAATTTACCCACATGTTTACGTAATATTTTCCTTCAGTAGTAAGAGCCTTACACTCATATGAAATTCCCCCTTTTTTCCCCTTGTTTTATGTTTCCATGGACCCACGAAGTCGGAATCACAAGGCTAAATTATCTGTAGCTGTTGCTACCTGTCTCACAGAAAATATTTCAAACCAGATTGCCCAAGAAAAACATAAAAATGTTTATTTAAGATACGCAACTATTTATTGTACCATGATAGTTACAACTCAAACTAAGAAGCCTCTGTAACTTTCTTTTCCTTTTAGTGAAATTTTCATTGCAAGGAATTTTCAGTTATTTTTATATTTCTTGTGACTGACTAAATAACTTTCATTAAGTTTCCCTTCATAAAAGACTAAGGACACTGGCACCCAGAGTAAACAAAAACACCCTGTCCTATCTGTGGCCCTCTTAGTGAAAGGGTCCTGGGTATAGGGTGCTTGGGACCTGGTTATAACTTATATTCCCTATTCTAATACCTTGTAAACCACAAGAAGATCTCAGTTTGACATGATGTCATTAATTGCTTCTTGGCCTTTTCAGAATATTGTCCACATTTACAAGGTTACAGCTTGCAAGCATAAATGGGACAAGTTGAACAAGACACGTCAGCAGCAGCAGAGTGCTGGAATGAATTTGCTCCTCGCTTAAATATTATGTCCAATTACGTATTGCTGTTATGTCAATTGCAATAATATATATATATATATATATATATATATATATATATATATATATATATATATATACTGTATATATATACAGTATATATGTATATATATATATATATATATATATATATATATATATATATATATATATATATATATATATATATATATATATATATATATATATATTGATTTAAATGATTAACTGTTATTGACTTTACTATGTAATGTATATTGTACTTTCTTTGTGCTTAAGGCATATGTTGTGAAGCTTGAACAAAATACTGTATTTTTTGCTATTTAAAGTTATTATACTTCAATAATAAACTATTTTCCTGTTTTGAAAGCTTTATAAAATGTTGTATTTTTAAATGAATGTGTAGCAATATTATAATACATTTTTTAAATGTCTAGCTAAAATTTAAGTGCATTAAACAAAATGTGATTGCGAACTGCATTGTGCGTTAGTGTTGATGAGTATACATTATACGAAAACCATTAAAAAAAGCTACACAAAACACATTTTTATAACTACATCATACCATTTCATAATATGGAGACATAGTACAATATAATATTGGTGGTTTTTTGTTATACCTCAGGTTGGGGTATGACCCCACCAGGGGCCCTTAAACCACAGCACTAACCTGGATAACCTATACAGGACATTTTGCAAATACAATAAATTACTCAGTTTTTGTTAACTTTTGAATTAGCCTTCTAATAAAAATCCCGGTTTGTCGAATAAAATTCAGAACAATGCAAACCATGTAACACATTTTAGTTGTAGGAGTTAATGTCTAAAGTGGCTTTTCTGCAAGACATATTTATAGTGCAGTTCCCATTGCATTCTTTAAACCCTAGCCTAGGCATCAAGTACTTTGCAACGTCATCAACCTTTCGCAGATCAAAAAATATATACATTTAGTTCCACTTGCCAAGTTCCTGAATAGCTGTTAGGTACTCATTAAGAGAAGGGGTTTTGTTATAAATGTGGCCTAGCCTGACTCCAGTCTGGACTTCTTTCAGGTAATTTGCCATAGAAAACTTACTCGTATTCTGTACTTCTTGTTACTTAAAGCTTTTGTATTTTTTTCTTACAGAAAATGATTAACAGAGTGACTACATTTTGCCTTTAAGGACATGTAAAGGTTTAAGTAAGGTCCAGATGCAATTTTATTTCAAAAGGAATCAGTTAATTTTGAAAGGATTGTCAATTTCTCCTCTTCAAGTCAACTTCATTGAGATTTATTTTTCTGGAAGAAGCAAAATTGTGTTCTGCCTTTTAATAATCCAGGTATGGTTTAGTAGGGTGAACCCCAAACTTAATAGATGCTTAGGGTGTCTAGTCAATTAAAAAGCAACAAAGACTTTATAGTACAACCTACTATTGAACTTTTTCAAGCTCTCTCACAGCTAACAGCAATTCACATCATTTCTGTAGCCAAAACAAACTATACCTTACATATATTCCATTTAAAAGATTTATCCACCAAAGGCGTCATTCCTAAAAAGGCAGCCCAGTAAAAAAAAAACCATCAGGATAATGTAGCTGATATACTGTATAGAGAAATCTAGTAGACCAATTCCTGTTAAGTTGAGGGATGACTGTATTGTGCCAAATTGCAGTAGGGCCAAGTTTTCGAATAAAGTTAAAAACTGTATTGTGCAGGTTTTTGTGTAGGTGAATCTGGTGTTTTGTTAAACTGAATCATCTTATGTTACTAAATCTGTGTTCATACAAAAAACAAACTTATATTGGATTGATGCCTTATCTTCGGTCTAGCTCAAAAAGTCTTGATATTCCTATATTCTCTTTTACTCTTGAACAGAAGGCATTGTTTAAGATCATCAGATGTGTACATCAAATGCTACCCCTAGCTGTGAGCAGTCAATGCATTTTTCCTTCTGTTTGAAACCCAAACAATTGTAATGTTGTTTTGCATTCAGATTTCCTATTGGTTAGCTTTGCAGTTAATCTTGCAAGAATTAATTTTCACAGGGTGTTCAGTGTTAGCTTTTTTGTCTGGAGAAGTTGACAAAATTCTTTATAAACTTCTGTAGGCACAAAAGAATTGGAATACCCAGATCTACTTGGATGAGAACTGTAAGATGGGATGAAGGAATGAGGGTAGATTTTTGGAAGATAGAACACAGGAATGACATGGGTGGTGGAATTTCACAGAAGGCCTTTGTGTCTCCTCACTGTGCTGGAGGCAATTATGATACTGATATGTCTGTGTGTAACAGATTTTATTTTCAGTAAAAAGTCCAAAGCCATTTTGAGAATTATATAAAATTTTTTTTGTATTACAATGTGGTCACATAATTTAGATGTCATATCTTACCTCCCTAATTGCCAGTCTTTCTGGAAACATAAAATATTGTGCAAGTGTTACTGCTAGGTTAGGATTCAATGGCAAGCAGTTGTACATCAAGCTATCTTGTTTAGGATTGGTTAGTAACAAGCTCCTGACAAGTCTTGTTGATCTCAAAACTTTTTTGACCGTGTCCCAGGAGAGTAAGTAATGGGAGTAATGCCAAGTGAGTAAGGGTTGAGGAAAGGAAGAAAGGAAGACAATAATGAATGCTGGACAGTGGCAGAGAGACTGTGAGGAAAGGAAAGGACAAGAGTAAAGGTTCAATGTATTCATCATCAAGTGAGAGTGAGGGTATGAGTGATGGTGTCAGTGAACAGGAGGTACATGCAGTGCCACAGATTGCAGCGTTTAGTGTAACTGGAGTAAAGAACATAGCACTCTTTCAGGGACTATGAACATATTTGGATGGAGAACTTTATAGAAAAAAGAAGATGGGTGCAAGAACTAAGAGGGTTTTTGGAAAGAAGGTGGGGGCCTGAATTTCATGGACAGTAATGAGTGGAGATGATCAGAAATCCAAAACTGCCAAAGAGAGATTGATTAACAAAGTAAGAACAATGAAAACGGGAGTGAAATACTGGAATGGGAATGAGTCTAAAAACATGAAGAATGAAGAATAATGAAAGTTTACACATGCCCACTCATCTATCAAAGGCATCAACCAAGAAGAAGTTTGAGATTGAAGGTATCAAAGAAAATGTATATCTGATGAAAAGGTTTCTGGACACTGTACCTTCCAACGTGGCTGAGTTTATAAACAGTAAACCTAAAAAAAGAAAAGAGAGATGGGTGAATGAAAGGTTGACATGGGATGATGTGCTGGAAAAAGCAGATCATGAGTTTGAACTGGAAGTGAAGTGGAAAGGAATGAAAGCAGCAGTGTGTATGTAGGAAAGAGAGAGAACACGTGAATGAAGTATCCTTGAATATAAGTCATACAGAGATGCCCGATTAAGTGCCCAGGTATATGTTTTTTTGCAAAGTTTTTGGATGCAAATTATGGGAATCAGGCCAGGACATAGGCAACAGCCGTGAGAACTGGGCAAATAGGACAAGACCATAAGGAATGAATGTCGGTAATGTAGGTCACACAAACAGAATATGGAGAGGGTGCAAAGGGTGAGTCCTGAATGAAATTTCAGTATTGGGTTGATTTTTTGTTGATTGATTTGCAATACTTCATTACGATTAATAAATTTGCTTTTTAGATAAACATTCTTAGCAGCTGGAATTCACTTTTAAGTAAATTAACCTGATAACTGATAAGCCAGCTTCTAAGAGGTCCTCTGTGTTAGAATATTAAACTTTTATTGATGATGCATTGGTAATGTTGATTATATGCTTGGGTACAGTCATTTGTTTTTACCCATAATTCTTGTGTTATGATATACGTGGCATGACGCCGCCTTTGTCCGTGTAGTGTAACCGGCAAGTTCATCGCCGAAGGTACTCTGTACTGCTGTATCTCCCACATTCTCCATTAAAGTGACTCATTTATGCAGTGATCTCTTTTATTTAATCCACCATCATGTCCTCTGCGGTCACAGGTTATGGGCCCAGCTCAAGCAAGAGGAAGTTGTATTTTGATGGTGATGAGGAGAAATATGAAATGTGGGAGATAAAATTTCTAGCCCATCTGAGACTTCGAAAACTTACCCTAGACGAAAGTGAAGATCGAACTTCAGTGGAATTCATCGCTAAAAATGCTGACATTTTTGCCAAGATCGTTCAAGTTCTAGATGATAAGAGCCTCCAATTAATAATGAGAGATGCAGTCAACGATGGAAGAAAAGCATTAGAGATTCTACGGGACCATTACCGAGGTACTAGGAAACCAAGAATCATCTCCCTCTACACGGAGCTGACGTCACTGGTAATGAGAGGGAAAGAATGTGTGACAGACTATTTTCTTCGAGCGGAGGCAGCCGCTACTTCGTTAAAGTCAGCTGGTGAGATGATCAGCGACAGCCTTCTTATTGCTATGGTGTTGAAGGGTCTTCCAGAGGAATTTACTCCATTTAATACTGTTGTTATGCAGAAGGATAGTGAGCCTACGTTTCTGGAATTCAAGTCTCTACTACGGAGTTATGAAGAAAGCCTGAGGAGTCGAGAGGCACATAGGCCTAATGTAAAGAGTGAGAACGTCCTTAAGGTGAATTATAAGAAGAATCCTGATTTTCAGTGTGGTGGGTCTGCCAGTGGCTCATCAGTAAGATGTTATTCATGTGGTAAGCCTGGACATAAGTCTTTCGAGTGTAAGTTGAAGAAAGACAGAGGTAAGTGGTGCAAAGAATGCAAAACCATAACACACAATTTTGATGAATGTAGAAAGGCTAATAGGCCTACTAGATTTTCTAGTGCAACTGTGAATGTTTGTAAGCCTAGATCCACTAATAATTATAGTGATGAAGAATTTTGTTTCAAAATAAGTTGCTCTGTTAATAACATATCTACAGATGTATGTAATGTTCTTGTTGATTGTGGTGCTACTTCCCACATCATTACTGATAAATCCAAGTTTAAGTGTTTTGATGAAGACTTTGATGAATCAAAACATATGGTTGAACTTGCAGATGGTGCAAGATGCAAGAATATTGTTAAAGGTAAAGGTAAAGCTAAAATTGTACTTTATGATACAAATGGTATAAAACAAAATGTTGTTCTTGATAATGCCTTGTATATTCCTACTTTCAAGCAGAATATATTTTCTGTACAATCAGCTGTTAGTAAAGGAGCTACAGTAAGCTTTAATCCTAATCATTCTGAGTTGATAAGCCCAAATGGTGTGTCTTTTGAAATAAATAAGAAAGGTAAGCTGTATTATCTAAATAACATAAGCTCATGTAAATCTCGTTCACTAGAGGAGTGGCATAAGGTTTTGGGACATTGCAATGTTAAAGACATTTTGAAGTTAGAAGATAAAGCTGAAGGTATGAAAATTAGTGACAAAAGTAATTTTGATTGCATAACTTGTCATGAAGGTAAAATGCATTTATCTAGGAACAGATTACCAGATGAGAGAGCAAAGAGTAAAATGGAATTTGTACATTGTGATCTTGCTGGACCAATGAGTATTGAATCAAGGGAGAAATCTAAATATTGTATTGTTTTTGTAGATGATTATTCAGGATCTGTTTTTGTTTATTTCTTGAAACAGAAAAGTGATGCACTTAATGCTACTAAGAAATTCCTTGCTGATACTAGTTCTTATGGTGTTGTTAAAAGATTAAGGTGTGATAATGGAGGAGAATTTACTTCTTCAGAATTTAAAGAATTTCTGGTAAGTAATAAGATTAAACAAGAATTTTCTTCACCAAATTCACCACACCAAAATGGTACTGCTGAGAGAATGTAGCGTACATTGTTTGAAATGGCTAGATGTCTCTTAATTGAAGCAAAGCTACCAAAATTCATGTGGAATTATGCTGTTAGGGCAGCTGCTTATATAAGGAATAGATGCTATAATTCTAGACTAGATAAAACCCCATATGAAGTGTTAATGTCTAAGAAGCCTAAACTTGAAAATATGCATATTTTTGGTACCCTGTGTTATGCTTATGCAGAAAAGAAAGCTAAGCTAGACCCAAGATGTGAAAAGGGAATATTTGTTGGCTATGATTCATGCAGTCCTGCTTATCTTGTATATTATCCAGGAACTGACAGTTTGAGAAAGGTTAGGTTAGTACATTTTACTGATAAATTCAATTTTGATAAATCCCAATGTCTAAAAGGAAGATGGTGAATCAGAAGATAGTGAATCAGATTCTGATAATGAGAATGTCATTTGCAATGAAAAGAAAACAACTGTTAATGATAATCAAAGTGATCCTGTTTCTAAACCTATCCTTGTTGAAGATGAGCATATTGAAATTAATGCAGATTTGACTGAAACTGAAAGGGAAGGTGAGTCCTGTTATCCAAGTAGGAGCGAACTGCTCCCAAATATCTTGAAGAATATGTTGATCCTGATGATGTTGATTTACTGGGCTATTCTGTTCATTATTGTTGTAAAGTAACTGAAATTCACATGTGGCTCACAAATGGAAAGCTGCAATGGATGATGAAATTCAATCTTTAAGAGATAACAATACTTATGAATTGTGTAGTTTACCAAACAACCGTTGTATTGTAGGTGGACGATGGGTATATGCCATTAAAGAAGGGTTAAATGGTGAAGAGCAATATAAAGCTCGCTATGTTGCAAAAGGGTATTCTCAAATTGAAGGTGTTGGTTTTACTGATACTTTTTCTCCTACTGTGCGTATGACCTCAATTAGAATGCTTATGCAATTGGCAGTACAACATGATTTGATTGTGCATTGTATGGATTTTAAAACTGCCTATCTTAATTCTGATATTGATTGTGAAATATTTGTTCAACAGCCTGAAGGTTACAATGAAACAGGTAGTAATAATGAACAATTGGTTTGGAAATTGAATAAATCTCTGTATGGTTTAAAGCAATCAGGCAGAAATTGGAATAATATGCTTCATGATTTCTTAATTCAAAATCATTTTGAGCAGTCATTAAGTGATCATTGTGTGTATGTCAATAAGAGACATAACTTTCAAGTAATTATTTTGGTTTGGGTTGATGATATGATCATTGCCAGTAGTAATGAGAAAGTTCTGTTTGACACTAAACGTGTATTATGTCATAGATTTGAGATGAAAGATTTAGGGAAACTTTCATGGTTTTTGGGTATTGAGTTTGTTTTTGATGGAGATTGTATAAAAATGAACCAGAGTAAGTTCATTGAGAAAGTTTTGAGGAAGTTCAAAATGGATGAATGCAACCCAAAGTCAATTCCTTGTGATCTAAGTGTTAATAAATGTACTTTGAGGAAAGTCCTGAACTAGTTGATAGTACTCTTTACAGAAACATTGTTGGAAGCTTGATATATATCATGACTTGTACTAGGCCTGATTTAAGTTTTGTGTCTAAACTTTCACAGTATATGGCTAGGCCAACTCAAAGTCATTTGGCTGTGTGTAAATATGTTCTAAAATTTCTTAAAGGTACTAAACAACATTGCCTTGTTTTTAAGAGGTCTTATGATACTATTGAGATTTTTGGTTACTGCGATTCAGACTGGGGTAGTTCTGAAGATCGTAAAAGTATTTCAGGTTATTGTTACCAAATGAATGCTGATAGTGCTCTTATTTCTTGGAAGAGTAAGAAACAAAGCAATGTAGCTTTAAGTTCTTGTGAAGCTGAGTATGTTTCATTGACTTTTGCTATCCAAGAAGCAAAATTTTTGCAGCAGTTGTTAACTGATATGACTAATGTTGAAGTCAAACCCATCATATTATTTGTTGATAACCAAGGGCAATTAAACTTGCTAAGAACCCTGTTTACCATCAAAGGTCTAAACATATAGACATACGCTATCATTTTATCCGTAATGAAGTTATGAGTAAAAATGTTGACTTAGTGTATGTCCCCTCAAGTGAAAATAAAGCCGATATGTTTACAAAACCAGTAACTAAAACAAAGTTGATTTATTTTAATTTTTGTCATTAATGGTTTTGTAATATTGACCTTTGATAGCTATATATTTTTGTTTTTGATTACCATGATGTATATGTTTGTTTGATGTGCAGTAATTTGCAGATTGATGAGAATAAAAGTTTATGAGGGGTGTTAGAATATTAAACTTTTATTTATGATGCATTGGTAATGTTGATTATACGCTTGGGTACAGTCATTTGTTTTACCCATAATTCTTGTATTATGATATACGTGGCATGACGCCGCTTTGTCCGTGTAGTGTAAGCGGCAAGTTCATCGCGAAGGTACTCTGTACTGCTCTATCTCCCACATTCTCCATTAAAGTGACTCATTTATGTAGTGATCGCTTTTATTTAATCCACCATCATGTCCTCTGCGGTCACACTCTGGTGGTTTGCATGTAAGGACGGTAACTGCCAAACAACTTGACAT